>NW_026046061.1:8350111-8650111 GCF_023898315.1 Schistocerca nitens
TAATACACAATTTGCGTCCATACGAAATACTCTGGGTTCCCTGCATTGTCCTTCTAAATCGAGATACGTTTCAACGGAAAGGATAGAATTTTCTTTTGGGAGTCGAGTATCTCTTTTCCGAAGCATTATTCCTCCTTCACTGCATCCCTCGCTCCCTCACATTGACGAATTAACAGACAATTTGCGTCCATATGAAATACTCTGGGTTCCCTGCATTATCCTTCTAAATCGAGATATCTTTCTACGGAAACGATAGGATTATCTTTTGGGAGTCGAGTATCGCTTTTCACATGCATTATTTCTCCTTTACTGCATCCCTCGCTCACTCACATTGACGAATTAACACACAATTTGCGTCCATATGAAATACTCTGGGTTCCCTGCATTGTCCTTCTTAATCGAGATACGTTTCTACGGAAAAGATGGGATTTTCTTTTGGTAGTCGCGTATCTCTTTTCCGATGCATTATTCCTCCTTTACTGCATTACTCGCTCCCACTCATTGACGAATTAACACACAATTTGCGTCCATATGGAAAACTCTGGGTTCCCTGCATTGTCCTTCTAATCGTGATACGTCTCTACGGAAATGATAGGATTTTCGTTTGGGAGTCGAGTATCTCTTTTCCGATGCATTATTCCTCCTTTACTGCATCCCTCGCTCCCTCACATTGACGAATTAACACACAATTTGCGTCCATATGAAATACTCTGGGTTCCCTGCATTGTGTTTCCAATTCGAGATACGTTTCTACGGAAACGATAGGATTTTCTTTTGGGAGTCGAGTATCTGTTGTCCGATGCATTATTCCTCCTTTACTGCATCCCTCGCTTCCTCACATTGACGAATTAACAAACAATTTGCGTGCATATGAAGTATTCTGGGTTCCCTGCCATCTCCTTCTAAATCGTGATACGTTTCTAAGGAAACGATATAATTTCCTTTTGTGAGTCGAGTATCTGTTTTCCGATGCATTATTCCTCCTTTATTGCATCCCTCACCCCCTCACATTGACGAATTAACACACAATTTGCGTCCATGTGATATATATACACTTGGTTCCCTGCATTGTCCCTCTAAGTCGAGATAGGTTTCTGCGGAAACGGCAGGATTTTCTTTTGGGAGTCGAGTATCTCTTTTCCGATGCATTATTCCTCCATTACTGCATCCCTCGCTCCCTCGCATTGACGAATTAACACACAATTTGCGTCCATATGAAATACTCTGTGTTCCCTGCATTGTCCTTCTAAGTCGAGTTACGTTTCCACGGAAACGATGGGATTTTCTTTTGGTAGTCGAGTATCTCTTTTCCGATGCATTATTCCTCCTTTACTGCATTACTCGCTCCCTCACATTGACGAATTAACACACAATTCGCGTCCATATGACATACTCTGGGTTCAATGCCGTCTCCTTCTAAATCGAGATACGTTTCTATGGAAACGATAGGATTTTATTTTGGGAGTCGAGTATCTCTTTTCCGATGCATTATTCCTCCCTTACTGCATCTCGCGCTTCCTCACATTGACGAAATAACACACAATTAGCGTCCATATGAAATACTCTGGGTTGCCTGCATTATCAATCTAAATCGAGATACGATTCTACGGAAACGATAGGATTTTCTTTTGCGAGTCGAATATTTCTTTTCCGATGCATTATTCCTCCTTTACTGCATCCCTCGCTCCCTCACATAGACGAATTAACACACAATTTGCGTCCATATGAAATACTCTGGGTTCCCTGCATTGTCTTTCCAAATCGACATACGTTTCTACGGAAACGATAGGATATTCTTTTGGGAGTCGAGTATCTGTTGTCCGATGCATTATTCCTCCTTTAATGCATCCCTCGCTCCCTCACTTTGACGAATTAACAAACAATTTGCGTGCATATGTAGTATTCTGGGTTCCCTGCCATCTCTTTCTAAATCGAGATACGTTTCTACGGAAACGACAGAATTTCCTTTTGTGAGTCGAGTATCTCTTTTCCGATGCGTTATTCCTCCTATACTGCATCCCTCGCTCCATCACATTGACGAATTAACACACAATTTGCGTCCATATGAAATACTCTGGGATCCCTGCATTGTCCTTCTAAATCGAGATGCGTTTCTACGGAAACGATAGGATTTTCTTTTGGGAGTCGAGTATCTCTTTTCCATGCATTATTCCTCCTTTACTGCATCCCTCGCTCTATCACATTGACGATTTAATACACAATTTGCGTCCATTCGAAATACTCTGGGTTCCCTGCATTGTCCTTCTAAATCGAGATACGTTTCTACAGAAACGATAGGATTTTCTTTTGGGAGTCGAGTAACTCTTTTCCGATGTATTATTCTTGCTTTACTGCATCCCTCACTCCCTCACATTGGCGAATTAACACACAATTTGAGTCCATATGAAATACACTGGGTTCCCTGCATTGTCCTTCTAAATCGAGATACGTTTCAACGGAAAGGATAGAATTTTCTTTTGGGAGTCGAGTATCTCTTTTCCGAAGCATTATTACTCCTTTACTGCATCCCTCGCTCCCTCACATTGACGAATTAACAGACAATTTGCGTCCATATGAAATACTCTGGGTTCCCTGCATTATCCTTCTAAATCGAGATACCTTTCTACGGAAACGATAGGATTTTCTTTTGGGAGTCGAGTATCTCATTTCCCGTGCATTATTTCTCCTTTACTGCATCCCTCGCTCCCTCACATTGACGAATAAACACACAATTTGCGTCCATATGAAATACTCTGGGTTCCCTGCATTGTCCTTCTTAATCGAGATACGTTTCTACGGAAACGATGGGATTTTCTTTTGGTAGTCGAGTATCTCTTTTCCGATGCATTATTCCTCCTTTACTGTATTACTCGCTCCCACACATTGACGAATTAACACACAATTTACGTCCATATGGAATATTCTGGGTTCCCTGCATTGTACTTCTAATCGTGATACGTCTCTACGGAAACGATAGGATTCTCGTTTGGGAGTCGAGTATCTCTTTTCCGATGCAATATTCCTCCTTTACTGCATCCCTCGGTCCCTCACATTGACGAATTAACACACAATTTGCGTCCATATGAAATACTCTGGGTTCCCTTCATTGTCTTTCCAATTCGAGATACGTTTCTACGGAAACGATAGGATTTTCTTTTGGGAGTCGAGTATCTGTTGTCCGATGCATTATTCCTCCTTTACTGCATCCCTCGCTTCCTCACATTGACGAATTAACACACAATTTGCGTCCATATGAAATACTCTGTGTTCCCTGTATTGTCCTTCTAAGTCGAGATACGTTTCCACGGAAACGGCAGGATTTTCTTTTGGGAGTCGAGTATCTCTTTACCTATGTATTATTCCTCCTTTACTGCATCCCTCCCTCCCTCGCATTGACGAATTAACACACAATTTGCGTCCATATGAAATACTCTGTGTTCCGTGCATTGTCCTTCTAAGTCGAGATACGTTTCCACGGAAACGATGGGATTTTCTTTTGGTAGTCGAGTATCTCTTTTCCGATGCATTATTCCTCCTTTACTGCATTACTCGCTCCCTCACATTGGCGAATTAACACACAATTCGCGTCCATATGACATACTCTGGGTTCAATGCCGTCTCCTTCTAAATCGAGATACGTTTCTATGGAAACGATAGGATTTTCTTTTGGGAGTCGAGTATCTCTTTTCCGATGCATTATTCCTCCTTTACCGCTTCCCTCGCACCATCACATTGCCGAATTAACAAACACTTTGCGTCCACATGAAGTACTCTGGGTTCCCTGCCATCTCCATCTAAATAGAGATACGTATCTACAGAAACCATAGAATTTTCTTTTGGGAGTCGAGTATCGCTTTTCCGATGCATTATTCCTCCTGTACTGCATCCCGCGCTTCCTCACATTGACGAAATATCACACAATTAGCGTCCATATGAAATACTCTGGGTTGCCTGAATTATCAATCTAAATCGAGATACGATTCTACGGAAACGATAGGATTTTCTTTCGGGTGTCGAATATCTCTTTTCCGATGCATTATTCCTCCTTTACTGTATCCCTCGCTCCCCACATTGACGAATTAACACACAATTTGCGTCCATACGAAATACTCTGGGTTTCCTGCATTGTCCTTCTAAATCGAGATACGTTTCTGCGGAAACGATAGGATTTTCTTTTGGGAGTCGAATATCTCTTTTCCGATGCATTATTCCTGCAATATAGCATCCCTCGCTCCCTCACATTGACGAATTAACACACAATTTGCGTCCTTATGAAGTACTCTGTGTTCCCTGCCATCTCCTTCTAAATCGAGATACGTTTCTACAGAAACGATAGGATTTTCTTTTAGGAGTCGAATATCTTTTTTCCGCTGCATTATTCCCCCTTTACTTCATCCCTCGCTCCCTCACATTGACGAATTAACACACAGTTTGCGTCCCTATGAAATACTCTCGGTTGTCTGCATTGTCCTTCTAAATCGAGATACGTTTCTACGGAAACGATAGGATTTTGTTTTGGGAGTCGAGTATCTCTTTTCCGATGCATTATTCCTCCTTTACTGCATCCCTCGCTCCCTCACATAGACGAATTAACACACAATTTGCGTCCATATGAAATATTCTGGGTTCCCTGCATTGTCTTTCCAAATCGAGAAACGTTTCTACGGAAACGATAGGATTTTCTTTTGGGAGTCTAGTATCTGTTGTCCGATGCATTATTCCTCCTTTAATGCATCCCTCGCTCCCTCACTTTGACGAATTAACAAACAATTTGCGTGCATATGTAGTATTCTGGGTTCCCTGCCATCTCTTTCTAAATCGAGATACGTTTCTACGGAAACGACAGAATTTCCTTTTGTGAGTCGAGTATCTCTTTTCCGATGCATTATTCCTCCTATACTGCATCCCTCGCTCCATCACATTGACGAATTAACACACAATTTGCGTCCATGTGAAATACTCTGGGATCCCTGCATTGTCCTTCTAAATCGAGATACGTTTCTACGGAAACGATAGGATTTTCTTTTGGGAGTCGAGTATCTCTTTTCCATGCATTATTCCTCCTTTACTGCATCCCTCGCTCTCTCACATTGACGATTTAATACACAATTTGCGTCCATACGAAATACTCTGGGTTCCCTGCATTGTCCTTCTAAATCGAGATACTTTTCTACACAAACGATAGGATTTTCTTTTGGGAGTCGAGTAACTCTTTTCCGATTCATTATTCTTGCTTTACTGCATCACTCACTCCCTCACATTGGCGAATTAACACACAATTTGAGTCCATATGAAATACTCTGGGTTCCCTGCATTGTCCTTCTAATCGTGATACGTCTCTACGGAATTGATAGGATTTTCGTTTGGAAGTCGAGTATCTCTTTTCCGATGCATTATTCCTCCTTTACTGCATCCCTCGCTACCTCACATTGACGAATTAACACACAATTTGCGTCCATATGAAATACTCTGGGTTCCCTGCATTGTCTTTCCAATTCGAGATACGTTTCTACGGAAACGATAGGATTTTCTTTTGGGAGTCGAGTATCTGTTGTCCGATGCATTATTCCTCCTTTACTGCATCCCTCGCTCCCTCACATTGACGAATTAACAAACAATTTGCGTGCATATGAAGTATTCTGGGTTCCCTGCCATCTCCTTCTAAATCGAGATACGTTTCTAAGGAAACGATATAATTTCCTTTTGTGAGTCGAGTATCTCTTTCCGATGCATTATTCCTCCTTTACTGCATCCCTCGCTCCCTCACATTGACGAATTAACACACAATTTGCGTCCATATGGAATACTCTGGGTTCCCTGCATTGTCGTTCTAATCGGGATACGTTTCCACGAAAACGATAGGATTTTCTTTTGGGAGTCAAGTATCTCTTCTCCGATGCATTATTCCTCCTTTACTGCATCCCTCGCTCCCTCACATTGACGAATTAACACACAATTTGCGTCCATATGAAATACTCTGGGTTCCCTGCATTGTCCTTCTAAATCGAGATACGTTTCTACGGAAACGATAGGATTATCTTGTGGGAGTCGAGTATCTCTTTTCCGATGCATTATTGCTCCTTTACTGCATCCCTCGCTCCCTCACATTGACGAATTAACACACAATTTGCGTCCATATGAAATACTCTGGGTTCCCTGCGTTGTCTTCCCAAATCGAGATACGTTTCTACAATAACGATAGGACTTTCATTTGGGAGTCGGGTATCTGTTTTCCGATGCATTATTCCTCTTTTACTGCATCCCTCGCTCCCTCACATTGACGAATTATTACACAATTTGCGTCCATATGAAATACTCTTGGTTCCTTGCCATGTCCTTCTAAATCAAGATACGTTTCTACGGAAACGATAGGATTTTCTTTTGGGAGTCGAGTATCTCCTTTCCGATGCATTATTCCTCCTTTACTGCATCCCTCGCTCCCTCACATTGACGAATTTACACACAATTTGCGTCCATATGAAATACTCTGGGTTCTTTGCATTGTCCGTCTAAATCGAGATATGTTTCTACGGAAACGAAAGGATTTTCTTTTGGGAGTCGAGTATCTCTTTTCCGATGCATTATTCCTCCTTTACTGCATCCCTCGCTCCCTCACATAGATGAATTAACACACAATTTGCGTCCATATGAAATACTCTCGGTGTCTGCATTGTCCTTCTAAATCGAGATACGTTTCTACGGAAACGATAGGATTTTGTTTTGGGAGTCGAGTATCTCTTTTCCGATGCATTATTCCTCCTTTACTGCATCCCTCGCTCCCTCACATAGATGAATTAACACACAATTTGCGTCCATATGAAATATTCTGGGTTCCCTGCATTGTCTTTCCAAATCGAGATACGTTTCTACGGAAACGATAGGATTTTCTTTTGGGAGTCGAGTATCTGTTGTCCGATGCATTATTCCTCCTTTAATGCATCCCTCGCTCCCTCACTTTGACGAATTAACAAACAATTTGCGTGCATATGTAGTATTCTGGGTTCCCTGCCATCTCTTTCTAAATCGAGATACGTTTCTACGGAAACGACAGAATATCCTTTTGTGAGTCGAGTATCTCTTTTCCAATGCGTTATTCCTCCTATACTGCATCCCTCGCTCCATCACATTGACGAATTAACACACAATTTGCGTCCATGTGAAATACTCTGGGATCCCTGCATTGTCCTTCTAAATCGTGATCCGTTTCTACGGAAACGATAGGATTTTCTTTTGGGAGTCGAGTATCTCTTTTCCATGCATTATTCCTCCTTTACTGCATCCCTCGCTCTTTCACATTGACGATTTAATACACAATTTGCGTCCATACGAAATACTCTGGGTTCCCTGCATTGTCCTTCTAAATCGAGATACTTTTCTACAGAAACGATAGGATTTTCTTTTGGGAGTCGAGTAACTCTTTTCCGATTCATTATTCTTGCTTTACTGCATCCCTCACTCCCTCACATTGGCGAATTAACACACAATTTGAATCCATATGAAATACTCTGGGTTCCCTGCATTGTCCTTCTAAATCGAGATACGTTTCAACGGAAAGGATAGAATTTTCTTTTGGGAGTCGAGTATCTCTTTTCCGAAGCATTATTCCTCCTTTACTGCATCCGTCGCTCCATCACATTGACAAATTAACAGACAATTTGCGTCCATATGAAATACTCTGGGTTCCCTGCATTATCCTTCTAAATCGAGATACGTTTCTACGGAAACGATAGGATTTTCTTTTGGGAGTCGAGTATCTCTTTTCCCATGCATTATTCCTCCTTTACTGCATCCCACGCTACCTCACATTGACGAATTAACACACAATTTGCGTCCATATGAAATACTCTGGGTTCCTTGCATTGTCCTTCTAAATCGAGATACGTTTCTACGGTAACGATGGGATTTTCTTTTGGTAGTCGAGTATCTCTTTTCCGATGCATTATTCCTCCTTTACTGCATTACTTGCTCCTACACATTGACGAATTAACACACAATTTGCGTCCATATGGAATACTCTGGGTTCCCTGCATTGTCCTTCTAATCGTGATACGTCTCTACGGAATTGATAGGATTTTCGTTTGGAAGTCGAGTATCTCTTTTCCAATGCATTATTCCTCCTTTACTGCATCCCTCGCTACCTCACATTGACGAATTAACACACAATTTGCGTCCATATGAAATACTCTGGGTTCCCTGCATTGTCTTTCCAATTCGAGATACGTTTCTACGGAAACGATAGGATTTTCTTTTGGGAGTCGAGTATTTGTTGTCCGATGCATTATTCCTCCTTTACTGCATCCCTCGCTCCCTCACATTGACGAATTAACAAACAATTTGCGTGCATATGAAGTATTCTGGGTTCCCTGCCATCTCCTTCTAAATCGAGATACGTTTCTAAGGAAACGATATAATTTCCTTTTGTGAGTCGAGTATCTCTTTCCGATGCATTATTCCTCCTTTACTGCATCCCTCGCTCCCTCACATTGACGAATTAACACACAATTTGCGTCCATATGGAATACTCTGGGTTCCCTGCATTGTCGTTCTAATCGGGATACGTTTCCACGAAAACGATAGGATTTTCTTTTGGGAGTCAAGTATCTCTTCTCCGATGCATTATTCCTCCTTTACTGCATCCCTCGCTCCCTCACATTGACGAATTAACACACAATTTGCGTCCATATGAAATACTCTGGGTTCCCTGCATTGTCCTTCTAAATCGAGATACGTTTCTACGGAAACGATAGGATTATCTTTTGGGAGTCGAGTATCTCTTTTCCGATGCATTATTGCTCCTTTACTGCATCCCTCGCTCCCTCACATTGACGAATTAACACACAATTTGCGTCCATATGAAATACTCTGGGTTCCCTGCGTTGTCTTCCCAAATCGAGATACGTTTCTACAATAACGATAGGACTTTCTTTTGGGAGTCGGGTATCTGTTTTCCGATGCATTATTCCTCTTTTACTGCATCTCTCGCTCCCTCACATTGACGAATTATTACACAATTTGCGTCCATATGAAATACTCTGGGTTCCTTGCCATGTCCTTCTAAATCGAGATACGTTTCTACGGAAACGATAGGATTTTCTTTTGGGAGTCGAGTATCTCCTTTCCGATGCATTATTCCTCCTTTACTGCATCCCTCGCTCCCTCACATTGACGAATTAACACACAATTTGCGTCCATATGAAATACTCTGGGTTCTTTGCATTGTCCGTCTAAATCGAGATATGTTTCTACGGAAACGAAAGGATTTTCTTTTGGGAGTCGAGTATCTCTTTTCCGATGCATTATTCCTCCTTTACTGCATCCCCCGCTCCCTCACATTGACGAATTAACACACAATTTGCGTCCATATGAAATACTCTGGGTTCCCTACATTGTCCTTCTAAATCGAGATACGTTTCTACGGAAACTACAGGATTTTCTTTTGGGAGCGGAGTATCTCTTTTCCGATGTAATATTCCTCTGGTACTGCATCCCTCGCTCCCTCACATTGACGATTTAACAAACAATTTGCGTCCATATGATGTACTCTGGGTTCCCTGCCATCTCCTTCTAAATCGAGATACGTGTCTTCGGAAACGATAGAATTTTCGTCTGGGAGTCGAGTATCACTTTTCCGATGGATTATTCCTCCTTTACTGCATCCCTCGCTCCCTCACATTGACGAATTAACACACAATTTGCGTCCATATGAAATGCTCTTGGTTCCCTGCATTGTCCTTCTAAATCGACATACGTTTCTACGGAAACGATAGGATTTTCTTTTGGGAGTCGAGTATCTCTTTTGCGATGCATTAATCCTCCTTTACTGATTCCCACGCTCCCTCACATTGACGAATTTACACACAATTTGCGACTATATGGAATACTCCTGTTTCCCTGCATTATCTTTCTAATCGAGATACGTTTCTACGGAAACGAAAGAATTTTCTTTTGGGAGTCGAGTATCTCTTTTCCGATGCATTATTCCTCCTTTACTGCATCCCTCGCTCCCTCACATTGACGAATTAACAGACAATTTGCGTCCATATGAAATTCTCTGGGTTCCCTGTATTGTCTTTCTAAATCGAGATACGTTTCCACGGAAACGGCAGGATTTTCTTTTGGGAGTCGAGTATCTCTTACCGATGTATTTTTCCTCCTTTACTGCATCCCTCGCTCCCTAACATTGACGAATTAACACACAATTTGCATCCATATGAAATACTTTGGGTTCCTTGCATTGTCCTTCTAATTCGAGATACGTTTCTACGGAAACGATAGGATTTTCTTTTGGGAGTCGAGTATCTCTTTTGCGATGCATTAATCCTCCTTTACTGATTCCCACGCTCCCTCACATTGACGAATTAACACACAATTTGCGTCCATATGAAATACTCTGGGTTCAATGCCGTCTCCTTCTAAATCGAGATACGTTTCTACGGAAACGAAAGGATTTTCTTTTGGGAGTCGAGTATTTCTTTTCCGATGCATTATTTCTCCTTTACTGGATCCCTCGCTCCATCACATTGACGAATTAACACACAATTTCCGTTCATATGAAATACTCTGGGTTCCCGGCATTGTCCTTCTAAATCGAGATACGTTTCTAAGGAAACGATAGGATTTTCTTTTGGGAGTCGAGTATCTCTTTTCCGATGCATTATTCCTCCTTTACTGCATCCCTTGCTCCCTCACATTGAAGAATTAACAAACAATTTGCGTCCATATGAAGTACTCTGGATTCCTTGCCATCTCCTTCTAAATCGAGATACATTTCTACGGAAACGATAGAGTTTTCTTTTGGGAGTCGAGTATCTCTTTTCCGATGCATTATTCCTCCTTTACTGCATCCCTCGCTCCCTCAAATTGACGAATGAACACACAATTTGCGTCCACTTGAAATACTCTGGGTTCCCTGCATTGTCCTTCTAAATCGAGATACTTTTCTACGGAAACGATAGGATTCTCTTTTGGGAGTCGAGTATCTCTTTTCCGACGCATTATTCCTCCTTTACTGCATCCCTCGCTCCCTCACATTGACGAATTAACACACAATTTGAGTCCATATGAAATACTCTGGGTTCCCTGCATTGTCCTTCTAAATCGAGATATGTTTCTACGGAAAGGATAGAATTTTCTTTTAGGAGTCGAGTATCACTTTTCCGATGCATTATTCCTCCTTTACTGCATCCCTCGCTCCCTGACATTGACGAATTAACACACAATTTGCGTCCATATGAAATACTCTGGGTTCCCTGCATTGTCTATCTAAATCGATATACGTTTCTACGGAAACGATAGGATTTGCTTTTGGGAGTCGAGTATCTCTTTACCGATGTAGTATTCCTCCTTTACTGCATCCGTCGCTCCCTCACATTGACGAATTAACACACAATTTGCGTCGATATGAAATACTCTGTGTTCCCTGTATTGACCTTCTAAATCGAGATACGTTTCTACAGAAACGAAAGGATTTTCTTTCGGGAGTCGAGTATCTCTTTTCCCATGCATTATTCCTCTTTACTGCATCCGTCGCTCCCTCACATTGACGAATTAACACACATTTGCGTCCATATGAAATACTCTGGGTTCCCTGCATTGACCTTCTAAATCGAGATACTTTTCTACGGAAACGATAGGATTCTCTTTTGGGAGTCGAGTATCTCTTTTCCGACGCATTATTCCTCCTTTACTGCATCCCTCGCTCCCTCACATTGACGAATTAACACACAATTTGCGTCCATATGAAATACTCTGGGCTCCCTGCATTGTCTTTCCAAATCGAGATACGTTTCTACGGAAACGATAGTGCATCGCAAAGGAGATATTCGTATTCCAAAAGGAAGTCTTGTCGTTTCCATAGAAACGTTACTCTATTTAGTAGGATATGTCATAGAACCCATAGTATTTCATTGTGACGCAATTTCTGTGTTAATTCGTCAATGTGAGGGAGCGAGCGATGCAGTAAAGAAGGAATAGTGCATCGCAAAGGAGATACTCGTATCCCAAAAGAAAATCCTGTCGTCTCCATAGAAACGTTACTCGATTTAGAATGTGAAGTCACAGAACAAATAGTATTTCATAGCGAACTATTTCTGTGTTAATTAGTCAATGTGAGGGAGGGAGGGATGCAGTAAAGAAGGGATAGTGCATCGGAAAAGAGATAGTCGTATCCCACAAGAAAGTCCTGTCGTTTCCATAGAAACGTTACTCTATTTAGTAGGATATGTCATAGAACCCATAGTATTTTATAGCGACGTAATTTCTTTGTTGATTCGTCAATGTGAGGGAGCGGGGGATGCAGTAAAGAAGGAATATTGCATCGGAAAGGAGATAGTCGTATCCCAAAAGAAAATCCCGTCGTTTCCATAGAAACGTTACTCAATTTAGAAGGAGATGTCATAGAACCCATAGTATTTCATAGCGCTTCAATTTCTGTGATAATTCGTCAATGTGAGTTAGCGAGGGATGCATTAAAGAAGGAATAGTGCATCGGAAAGGAGATACTCGTATCCCAAAAGAAAATCCTTTCGTTTCAAATGAAACGTTACTCGATTTAGAAGGAGATGCCATAGAACCCATAGTATTTCATTGTGACGCAATTTCTGTGTTAATTCGTCAATGTGAGGGAGCAAGGGATGCAGTAAAGAAGGAATAGTACATCGGAAAGGAGATACTCGTATCCCAAAAGAAAATCCTGTCGTTTCCATTGAAACGTTACTCGATTTAGAAGGAGATGTCATAGAACACATAGTATTTCATAGTGCTTCAATTTCTGTGATAATTCGTCAATGTGAGGTAGCGAGGGATGCAGTAAAGAAGGAATAGTGCATCGGAAAGGAGATACTCGTATCCCAAAAGAAAATCCTGTCGTTTCCATACAAACGTTACTCGATTTAGAAGGAGATGTCATAGACCCCACAGTATTTCATTTTGACGCCATTTCTGTGTTAATTCGTCAATGTGAGGGAGCGAGGGTTGTAGTAAAGAAGGAATAGTGCATCGGAAAGGAGATACTCGTATCCCAAAAGAAAATCCTGTCGTTTCCATACAAACGTTACTCGATTTAGAAGGAGAAGTCACAGAACACATAGTATTTCATAGCGACGCTATTTCTGTGATAATTTATCAATGTGAGGGAGCGAGGGATGCAGTAAAGAAGGAATAGTGCATCGGAAAAGAGATAGTCGTATCCCAAATGAAAATCCTGTCGTTTCCATAGAAACGTTACTCGATTTAGAAGGTGAAGTCACAGAACACATAGTATTTCACAGCGACGGAATTTCATTGTTAATTCGTCAATGTGAGGGAGCGAGGAATGCAGCAAAGAAGGAATAGTGCATCGGAAAGGAGATACTCGTATACCAAAAGAAAATCCTGTCGTTTCCTTAGCAACATTACCGGATTTAGAAGGAGAAGTCATAGAACCCATAGTATTTCATAGCGACGCAATTTCTGTGTTAATTCGTCAATGTAAGGGAGCGAGGGATGCAGTAAAGAAGGAATAGTGCATCGGAAAAGAGATAGTCGTATCCCAAAAGAAAATCCTGTCGTTTCCATAGAAACGTTACTCGATTTAGAAGCAGAAGTCATAGAACACATAGTATTTCATACCGACGCAATTTCTGTGTTAATTCGTCAATGTGAGGGAGCGAGGGATGCAGTAGAGAAGGAATAGTGCATCGGAGAGGAGATACTCGTATCCCAAAAGATAATCCTTTCGTTTCCATAGAAATGTTACACGATTTAGAAGGAGATGTCATAGAGCCCCTAGTATTTCATAGCGTCTTAATTTCATTGTTAATTCGTCAATATGAGGAAGCGAGGGATGCAGTAAAGAAGGAATAGTGCATCGGAAAGGAGATAGTCGTATCTCAAAAGAAAATCCTGTCGTTTCCATAGAAACGTTACTCGATTTATAAGGAGAAGTCATAGAAACAATAGTATTTCATAGCGACGCATTTTCTGTGACAATTCGTTAATGTTAGGGAGTGAGGGATGCAGTAAAGAAGGAATAGTGATTCGGAAAGGAGATACTCGTATCCCAAAAGAAAATCCTGTGGTTTCCATAGATACGTTACTCGATTTGGAAGGAGAAGTCATAAAAACAAATAGTATTTCATAGCGACGCAATTTCTGTGTTAATTCGTCAATGTTAGGGATCGAAGGATGCAGTAAAGAAGGAATAGAGCATCGGAAAGGAGATACTCGTATCCCAAAAGAAAATCCTGTCGTTTCCATAGCAACATCACCCGATTTAGAAGGAGAAGTCATAGAACCCATAGTATTTCATAGCGACGCAATTTCTGTGATAATACAACAATGTAAGGGAGCGAGGGATGCTGTAAAGAAGGAATAGTGCATCGGAAAAGAGATACTCGTATCCCAAAAGAATATCCTGTCGTTTCCATGGGAACGTTACTCGATTTAGAAGGAGAAGTCATAGAAGCCATAGTATTTCATAGCGACGCAATTTCTGTGTTATTTCGTCAATGTGAAGGAGCGAGGGATGCAGTAAAGAAGGTAAAGTGCATAGGTAAGGAGATACTCATATCCCAAAAGAAAATCCTGTCGTTTCCATTGAAACGTTACTCGATTTCGAAGGAGAAGTCATAGAACACATTGTATTTCATAGCGACGCTATTTCTGTGTTAATTCGTTACCGTGAGGGAGCGAGGGAATCAGTAAAGAAGGAGTAGTGCATCGGAAAGGAGATACTCATATCCCAAAAGAAAATCCTGTCGTTTCCATTGAAACGTTTCTCGATTTAGAAGAAGATGTCATACAGCCCAAAGTATTTCATTGTGATGCAATTTCTGTGTTAATTCGTCAATGTGAGGGAGCGAGGGATGCAGTAAACAAGGAATAGTGCATCGGAAAGGAGACACTCGTATCCCAAAAGAAAATCCTTTCGTTACCATAGATACGTTACTCGATTTAGAAGAAGAAGTCATAGAACCCACAGCAATTCATAGCGACGTTATTTCTGCGTTAATACGTCAATATGAGTGAGCGAGGGATGAAGTATAGAAGGAATAGTGCATCGGAAAGGAGATACTCGTATCCCAAAAGAAAATCCTGTGGTTTTCATAGCAACATTACCCGATTTAGAAGGAGAAGTCATAGAACCAATAGTATTTCATAGCGACGCAATTTCTGTGTTAATTCGTCAATGTTAGGGATCGAAGGATGCAGTAAAGAAGGAATAGAGCATCGGAAAGGAGATACTCGTATACCAAAAGAAAATCCTGTCGTTTCCATAGCAACATTACCCGATTTAGAAGGAGAAGACATAGAACCCATAGTATTGCATAGCGACGCAATTTCTTTGATAATTCGTCAATGTAAGGGAGCGAGAGATGCTGTAAAGAAGGAATAGTGCATCGGAAAAGAGATACTCGTATCCCAAAAGAAAATCCTGTCGTTTCCATGGGAACGTAACTCGATTTAGAAGGAGAAGTCGTAGAAGCCATAGTATTTCATAGCGACGCAATTTCTGTGTTATTTCGTCAATGTGAGGGAGCGAGGGATGCAGTAAAGAAGGAATAGTGCTTCGATAAGGAGATACTCATATCCCAAAAGAAAATCCTGTCGTTTCCATTGAAACTATTTCGATTTAGAAGGAGATGTCATAGAACCCAAAGTATTTCATTGTGACGCAATTTCTGTATTAATTCGTCAATGTAAGGGAGCGAGGGATGCAGTAAAGAAGGAATAGTGCATCGGAAAAGAGATAGTCGTATCCCAAAAGAAAATCCTGTCGTTTCCATAGAAACGTTACTCGATATAGAAGAAGAAATCATAGAACACATAGTATTTCATACCGACGCAATTTCTGTGTTAATTCGTCAATGTGAGGGAGCGAGAGATGCAGTAAAGAAGGAATAGTGCATCGCAAACGAGATACTCGTATCCCAAAAGAAAATCCTGTCGTTTCCATAGAAACGTTACTCGATTTAGAAGCAGAAATCATATAACACATAGTATTTCATACCGACGCAATTTCTGTGTTAATTCGTCAATGTGAGGGAGCGAGGGATGCAGTAAAGAAGGGATAGTGCATCGGAAAAGAGATAGTCGTATCGCACAAGAAAGTCCTGTCGTTTCCATAGAAACGTTACTCTATTTAGTAGGATATGTCATAGAACCCATAGTATTTTATAGCGACATAATTTCTTTGTTGATTCGTCAATTTGAGGGAGCGAGGGATGCAGTAAAGAAGGAATATTGCATCGGAAAGGAGATAGTCGTATCCCAAAAGAAAATCCCTTCGTTTCCAGAGAAACGTTACTCAATTTAGAAGGAGATGTCATAGAACCCATAGTATTTCATAGCGCTTCAATTTCTGTGATAATTCGTCAATGTGAGGTAGCGAGGAATGCACTAAAGAAGGAATAGTGCATCGGAAAGGAGATACTCGTATCCCAAAAGAAAATCCTTTCGTTTCAAATGAAACGTTTCTCGATTTAGAAGGAGAAGTCATAGAACCCACAGCAATTCATAGCGACGTTATTTCTGCGTTAATACGTCTATTTGAGGGAGCGAGGGATGACGTATAGAAGGAATAGTGCATCGGAAAGGAGATAGTCGTATCCCACAAGAAAATCCAGTCGTTTTCATAGCAACATTACCCGATTTAGAAGGAGAAGTCATAGAACCAATAGTATTTCATAGCGACGCAATTTCTGTGTTAATTCGTCAATGTGAGGGAGCGAGGGATGCAGTAAAGAAGGAATAGTGCATCGGAAAGGAGATACCCGTATCCCAAAAGAAAATCCTTTCGTTACCATAGATACGTTACTCGATTTAGAAGGAGAAGTCATAGAACCCGCAGCAATTCATAGCGACGTAATTTCTGCGTTAATACGTCAATATGAGGGAGCGAGAGATGAAGTATAGAAGGAATAGTGCATCGCAAAGGAGATAGTCGTATCCCACAAGAAAATCCTGTCGTTTTCATAGCAACATTACTCGATTTAGAAGGAGAAATCATAGAACCAATAGTATTTCATAGCGACGCAATTTCTGTGTTAATTCGTCAATGTTAGGGATCGAAGGATGCAGTAAAGAAGGAATAGAGCATCGGAAAGGACATACTCGTATCCCAAAAGAAAATCCTGTCGTTTCCATAGCAACATTTCCCGATTTAGAAGGAGAAGTCATAGAACACATAGTATTTCATAGCGACGCATTTTCTGTGATAATTCGATAATGTTAGGGAGTGTGGGATGCAGTAATGAAGGAATAGTGATTCGGAAAGGAGATACTCGTATCCCAAAAGAAAATCCTGTGGTTTCCATAGATACGTTACACGATTTGGAAGGAGAAGTCATTAAAACCAATAGTATTTCATAGCGACGCAATTTCTGTGATAATACAACAATGTAAGGGAGTGAGGGATGCTGTAAAGAAGGAATAGTGCATCGGAAAAGTGATACTCGTATCCCAAAAGAATATCCTGTCGTTTTCATGGGAACGTTACTCGATTTAGAAGGAGAAGTCATAGAAGCCATAGTATTTCATAGCGACGCAATTTCTGTGTTATTTCGTCAATGTGAAGGAGCGAGGGATGCAGTAAAGAAGGAAAAGTGCATAGGTAAGGAGATACTCATATCCCAAAAGAAAATTCCTGTCGTTTCCATTGAAACGTTACTCGATTTAGAAGGAGAAGTCTTAGAACACATAGTATTTCATAGCGACGCTATTTCTGTGTTAATTCGTTACCGTGAGGGAGCGAGGGAATCAGTAAAGACGGAGTAGTTCATCGGAAAGGAGATACTCATATCCCAAAAGAAAATCCTGTCGTTTCCATTGAAACGTTTCTCGATTTAGAAGAAGATGTCATACAACCCAAAGTATTTCATTGTGACGCAATTTCTGTGTTAATTTGTCAATGTGAGGGAGCGAGGGATGCAGTAAAGAAGGAATAGTGCATCGGAAAGGAGATACCCGTATCCCAAAAGAAAATCCTTTCGTTACCATAGATACGTTACTCGATTTAGAAGGAGAAGTCATAGAACCCACAGCAATTCATAGCGACGTTATTTCTGCGTTAATACGTCAATATGAGTGAGCGAGGGATGAAGTATAGAAGGAATAGTGCATCGGAAAGGAGATACTCGTATCCCAAAAGAAAATCCTGTCGTTTTCATAGCAACATTACCCGATTTAGAAGGAGATGTCATAGAACCAATAGTATTTCATAGCGACGCAATTTCTGTGTTAATTCGTCAATGTTAGGGATCGAAGGATGCAGTAAAGAAGGAATAGAGCATCGGAAAGGAGATACTCGTATACCAAAAGAAAATCCTGTCGTTTCCATAGCAACATTACCCGATTTAGAAGGAGAAGACATAGAAACCATAGTATTTCATAGCGACGCAATTTCTTTGATAATTCGTCAATTTAAGGGAGCGGGAGATGCTGTAACGAAGGAATAGTGCATCGGAAAAGAGATACTCGTATCCCAAAAGAAAATCCTGTCGTTTCCATGGGAACGTAACTCGATTTAGAAGGAGAAGTCATAGAAGCCATAGTATTTCATACCGACGCAATTTCTGTGTTATTTCGTCAATGTGAGGGAGCGAGGGATGCAGTAAAGAAGGAATAGTGCTTCGATAAGGAGATACTCATATCCCAAAAGAAAATCCTGTCGTTTCCATTGAAACGTTTTTCGATTTAGAAGGAGATGTCATAGAACCCAAAGTATTTCATTGTGACGCAATTTCTGTATTAATTCGTCAATGTAAGGGAGCGAGGGATGCAGTAAAGAAGGAATAGTGCATCGGAAAAGAGATAGTCGTATCCCAAAAGAAAATCCTGTCGTTTCCATAGAAACGTTACTCGATTTAGAAGCAGAAATCATAGAACACATAGTATTTCATACCGACGCAATTTCTGCGTTAATTCGTCAATGTGAGGGAGCGAGGGATGCAGTAAAGAAGGAATAGTGCATCGCAAAGGAGATACTCGTATCCCAAAAGAAAATCCTGTCGTTTCCATAGCAACATTACCCGATTTAGAAGCAGAAATCATAGAACACATAGTATTTCATACCGACGCAATTTCTGTGTTAATTCGTCAATGTGAGGGAGCGAGGGATGCAGTAAAGAAGGGATAGTGCATCGGAAAAGAGATAGTCGTATCGCACAAGAAAGTTCTGTCGTTTCCATAGAAACGTTACTCTATTTAGTAGGATATGTCATAGAACCCATAGTATTTTATAGCGACATAATTTCTTTGTTGATTCGTCAATTTGAGGGAGCGAGGGATGCAGTAAAGAAAGAATATTGCATCGAAAAGGAGATAGTCGTATCCCAAAAGAAAATCCCTTCGTTTCCAGAGAAACGTTACTCAATTTAGAAGGAGATGTCATAGAACCCATAGTATTTCATTGCGCTTCAATTTCTGTGATAATTCGTCAATGTGAGGTAGCGAGGAATGCATTAAAGAAGGAATAGTGCATCGGAAAGGAGATACTCGTATCCCAAAAGAAAATCCTTTCGTTTCAAATGAAACGATACTCGATTTAGTAGGAGAAGTCATAGAACCCACAGCAATTCATAGCGACGTAATTTCTGCGTTAATACGTCAATATGAGGGAGCGAGAGATGAAGTATAGAAGGAATAGTGCATCGCAAAGGAGATAGTCGTATCCCACAAGAAAATCCTGTCGTTTTCATAGCAACATTACTCGATTTATAAGGAGAAGTCATAGAAACAATAGTATTTCATAGCGACGCATTTTCTGTGACAATTCGTTAATGTTAGGGAGTGAGGGATGCAGAAAAGAAGGAATAGTGATTCGGAAAGGAGATACTCGTATCCCAAAAGAAAATCCTGTGGTTTCCATAGATACGTTACTCGATTTGGAAGGAGAAGTCATAAAAACAAATAGTATTTCATAGCGACGCAATTTCTCTGTTAATTCGTCAATGTTAGGGATCGAAGGATGCAGTAAAGAAGGAATAGAGCATCGGAAAGGAGATACTCGTATCCCAACAGAAAATCCTGTCGTTTCCATAGCAACATTACCCGATTTAGAAGGAGAAGTCATAGAACCCATAGTATTTCATAGCGACGCAATTTCTGTGATAATACAACAATGTAAGGGAGCGAGGGATGCTGTAAAGAAGGAATAGTGCATCGGAAAAGAGATACTCGTATCTCAAAAGAATATCCTGTCGTTTCCATGGGAACGTTACTCGATTTAGAAGGAGAAGTCATAGAAGCCATAGTATTTCATAGCGACGCAATTTCTGTGTTATTTCGTCAATGTGAAGGAGCGAGGGATGCAGTAAAGAAGGTAAAGTGCATAGGTAAGGAGATACTCATATCCCAAAAGAAAATCCTGTCGTTTCCATTGAAACGTTACTCGATTTCGAAGGAGAAGTCATAGAACAGATAGTATTTCATAGCGACGCTATTTCTGTGTTAATTCGTTACCGTGAGGGAGCGAGGGAATCAGTAAAGAAGGAGTAGTGCATCGGAAAGGAGATACTCATATCCCAAAAGAAAATCCTGTCGTTTCCATTGAAACGTTTCTCGATTTAGAAGAAGATGTCATACAACCCAAAGTATTTCATTGTGATGCAATTTCTGTGTTAATTCGTCAATGTGAGGGAGCGAGGGATGCAGTAAAGAAGGAATAGTGCATCGGAAAGGAGACACTCGTATCCCAAAAGAAAATCCTTTCGTTACCATAGATACGTTACTCGATTTAGAAGAAGAAGTCATAGAACCCACAGCAATTCATAGCGACGTTATTTCTGCGTTAATACGTCAATATGAGTGAGCGAGGGATGAAGTATAGAAGGAATAGTGCATCGGAAAGGAGATACTCGTATCCCAAAAGAAAATCCTGTCGTTTTCATAGCAACATAACCCGATTTAGAAGGAGAAGTCATAGAACCAATGGTATTTCATAGCGACGCAATTTCTGTGTTAATTCGTCAATGTTAGGGATCGAAGGATGCAGTAAAGAAGGAATAGAGCATCGGAAAGGAGATACTCGTATACCAAAAGAAAATCCTGTCGTTTCCATAGCAACATTACCCGATTTAGAAGGAGAAGACATAGAACCCATAGTATTTCATAGCGACGCAATTTCTTTGATAATTCGTCAATGTAAGGGAGCGAGAGATGCTGTAAAGAAGGAATAGTGCATCGGAAAAGAGATACTCGTATCCCAAAAGAAAATCCTGTCGTTTCCATGGGAACGTAACTCGATTTAGAAGGAGAAGTCGTAGAAGCCATAGTATTTCATAGCGACGCAATTTTGTGTTATTTCGTCAATGTGAGGGAGCGAGGGATGCAGTAAAGAAGGAATAGTGCTTCGATAAGGAGATACTCATATCCCAAAAGAAAATCCTGTCGTTTCCATTGAAACGTTTTTCGATTTAGAAGGAGATGTCATAGAACCCAAAGTATTTCATTGTGACGCAATTTCTGTATTAATTCGTCAATGTAAGGGAGCGAGGGATGCAGTAAAGAAGGAATAGTGCATCGGAAAAGAGATAGTCGTATCCCAAAAGAAAATCCTGTCGTTTCCATAGAAACGTCACTCGATTTAGAAGCAGAAATCATAGAACACATAGTATTTCATACCGACGCAATTTCTGTGTTAATTCGTCAATGTGAGGGAGCGAGGGATGCAGTAAAGAAGGAATAGTGCATCGCAAAGGAGATACTCGTATCCCAAAAGAAAATCCTGTCGTTTCCATAGAAACGTTACTCCATTTAGAAGCAGAAATCATAGAACACATAGTATTTCATACCGACGCAATTTCTGTGTTAATTCGTCAATGTTAGGGAGCGAGGGATGCAGTAAAGAAGGGATAGTGCATCGGAAAAGAGATAGTCGTATCGCACAAGAAAGTCCTGTCGTTTCCATAGAAACGTTACTCTATTTAGTAGGATATGTCATAGAACCCATAGTATTTTATAGCGACATAATTTCTTTGTTGATTCGTCAATTTGAGGGAGCGAGGGATGCAGTAAAGAAGGAATATTGCATCGGAAAGGAGATAGTCGTATCCCAAAAGAAAATCCCTTCGTTTCCAGAGAAACGTTACTCAATTTAGAAGGAGATGTCATAGAACCCATAGTATTTCATAGCGCTTCAATTTCTGTGATAATTCGTCAATGTGAGGTAGCGAGGAATGCACTAAAGAAGGAATAGTGCATCGGAAAGGAGATACTCGTATCCCAAAAGAAAATCCTTTCGTTTCAAATGAAACGTTACTCGATTTAGAAGGAGAAGTCATAGAACCCACAGCAATTCATAGCGACGTTATTTCTGCGTTAATACGTCAATTTGAGGGAGCGAGGGATGAAGTATAGAAGGAATAGTGCATCGGAAAGGAGATAGTCGTATCCCACAAGAAAATTCAGTCGTTTTCATAGCAACATTACCCGATTTAGAAGGAGAAGTCATAGAACCAATAGTATTTCATAGCGACGCAATTTCTGTGTTAATTCGTCAATGTGAGGGAGCGAGGGATGCAGTAAAGAAGGAATGGTGCATCGGAAAGGAGATACCCGTATCCCAAAAGAAAATCCTTTCGTTACCATAGATACGTTACTCGATTTAGAAGGAGAAGTCATAGAACCCGCAGCAATTCATAGCGACGTAATTTCTGCGTTAATACGTCAATATGAGGGAGCGAGAGATGAAGTATAGAAGGAATAGTGCATCGCAAAGGAGATAGTCGTATCCCACAAGAAAATCCTGTCGTTTTCATAGCAACATTACTCGATTTAGAAGGAGAAGTCATAGAACCAATAGTATTTCATAGCGACGCAATTTCTGTGTTAATTCGTCAATGTTAGGGATCGAAGGATGCAGTAAAGAAGGAATAGAGCATCGGAAAGGACATACTCGTATCCCAAAAGAAAATCCTGTCGTTTCCATAGCAACGTTTCCCGATTTAGAAGGAGAAGTCATAGAACACATAGTACTTCATAGCGACGCAAATTCCGTGTTAATTCGTCAATGTGAGGGAGCGAGGGATGCAGTAGAGAAGGAATAGTGCATCGGAAAGGAGATACTCGTATCCCAAAAGATAATCCTTTCGTTTCCATAGAAATGTTACACGATTTAGAAGGAGATGTCATAGAGCCCCTAGTATTTCATAGCGTCTTAATTTCATTGTTAATTCGTCAATGTGAGGAAGCGAGGGATGCAGTAAAGAAGGAATAGTGCATCGGAAAGGAGATAGTCGTATCACAAAAGAAAATCCTGTCGTTTCCATAGAAACGTTACTCGATTTATAAGGAGAAGTCATAGAAACAATAGTATTTCATAGCGACGCATTTTCTGTGATAATTCGATAATGTTAGGGAGTGTGGGATGCAGTAAAGAAGGAATAGTGATTCGGAAAGGAGATACTCGTATCCCAAAAGAAAATCCTGTGGTTTCCATAGATACGTTACTCGATTTGGAAGGAGAAGTCATTAAAACCAATAGTATTTCATAGCGACGCAATTTCTGTGATAATACAACAATGTAAGGGAGTGAGGGATGCTGTAAAGAAGGAATAGTGCATCGGAAAAGAGATACTCGTATCCCAAAAGAATATCCTGTCGTTTCCATGGGAACGTTACTCGATTTAGAAGGAGAAGTCATAGAAGCCATAGTATTTCATAGCGACGCAATTTCTGTGTTATTTCGTCAATGTGAAGGAGCGAGGGATGCAGTAAAGAAGGAAAAGTGCATAGGTAAGGAGATACTCATATCCCAAAAGAAAATTCCTGTCGTTTCCATTGAAACGTTACTCGATTTAGAAGGAGAAGTCATAGAACACATAGTATTTCATAGCGACGCTATTTCTGTGTTAATTCGTTACCGTGAGGGAGCGAGGGAATCAGTAAAGACGGAGTAGTTCATCGGAAAGGAGATACTCATATCCCAAAACAAAATCCTGTCGTTTCCATTGAAACGTTTCTCGATTTAGAAGAAGATGTCATACAACCCAAAGTATTTCATTGTGACGCAATTTCTGTGTTAATTCGTCAATGTGAGTGAGCGAGGGATGCAGTAAAGAAGGAATAGTGCATCGGAAAGGAGATACCCGTATCCCAAAAGAAAATCCTTTCGTTACCATAGATACGTTACTCGATTTAGAAGAAGTCATAGAACCCACAGCAATTCATAGCGACGTTATTTCTGCGTTAATACGTCAATATGAGTGAGCGAGGGATGAAGTATAGAAGGAATAGTGCATCGGAAAGGAGATACTCGTATCCCAAAAGAAAATCCTGTCATTTTCATAGCAACATTACCCGATTTAGAAGGAGAAGTCATAGAACCAATAGTATTTCATAGCGACGCAATTTCTGTGTTAATTCGTCAATGTTAGGGATCGAAGGATGCAGTAAAGAAGGAATAGAGCATCGGAAAGGAGATACTCGTATACCAAAAGAAAATCCTGTCGTTTCCATAGCAACATTACCCGATTTAGAAGGAGAAGACATAGAACCCATAGTATTTCATAGCGACGCAATTTCTTTGATAATTCGTCAATGTAAGGGAGCGGGAGATGCTGTAACGAAGGAATAGTGCATCGGAAAAGAGATACTCGTATCCCAAAATAAAACCTGTTGTTTCCATGGGAACGTAACTCGATTTAGAAGGAGAAGTCATAGAAGCCATAGTATTTCATACCGACGCAATTTCTGTGTTATTTCGTCAATGTGAGGGAGCGAGGGATGCAGTAAAGAAGGAATAGTGCTTCGATAAGGAGATACTCATATCCCAAAAGAAAATACTGTCGTTTCCATAGAAACGTTACTCGATTTAGAAGCAGAAATCATAGAACACATAGTATTTCATACCGACTCAATTTCTGTGTTAATTCGTCAATGTGAGGGAGCGAGGGATGCAGTAAAGAAGGAATAGTGCATCGCAAAGGAGATACTCGTATCCCAAAAGAATATCCTGTCGTTTCCATAGCAACATTACCCGATTTAGAAGCAGAAATCATAGAACACATAGTATTTCATACGAACGCAATTTCTGTGTTGATTCGTCAATGTGAGGGAGCGAGGGATGCAGTAAAGAAGGGATAGTGCATCGGAAAAGAGATAGTCGTATCGCACTAGAAAGTCCTGTCGTTTCCATAGAAACGTTACTCTATTTAGTAGGATATGTCATAGAACCCATAGTATTTTATAGAGACATAATTTCTTTGTTGATTCGTCAATTTGAGGAAGCGAGGGATGCAGTAAAGAAAGAATATTGCATCGGAAAGGAGATAGTCGTATCCCAAAAGAAAATCCCTTCGTTTCCAGAGAAACGTTACTCAATTTAGAAGGAGATGTCATAGAACCCATAGTATTTCATTGCGCTTCAATTTCTGTGATAATTCGTCAATGTGAGGTAGCGAGGAATGCATTAAAGAAGGAATAGTGCATCGGAAAGGAGATACTCGTATCCCAAAAGAAAATCCTTTCGTTTCAAATGAAACGATACTCGATTTAGTAGGAGAAGTCATAGAACCCACAGCAATTCATAGTGACGTTATTTCTGCGTCAATACGTCAATTTGAGGGAGCGAGGGATGAAGTATAGAAGGAATAGTGCATCGGAAAGGAGATAGTCGTATCCCACAAGAAAATCCAGTCTTTTCATAGCAACATTACCCGATTTGGAAGGAGAAGTCATAGAACCAATAGTATTTCATAGCGACGCAATTTCTGTGTTAATTCGTCAATGTGAGGGAGCGAGGGATGCAGTAAAGAAGGAATAGTGCATCGGAAAGGAGATACCCGTATCCCAAAAGAAAATCCTTTCGTTACCATAGATACGTTACTCGATTTAGAAGGAGAAGTCATAGAACCCGCAGCAATTCATAGCGACGTAATTTCTGCGTTAATACGTCAATATGAGGGAGCGAGAGATGAAGTATAGAAGGAATAGTGCATCGCAAAGGAGATAGACGTATCCCACAAGAAAATCCTGTCGTTTTCATAGCAACATTACTCGATTTAGAAGGAGAAGTCATAGAACCAATAGTATTTCATAGCGACGCAATTTCTGTGTTAATTCGTCAATGTGAGGGAGCGAGGGATGCAGTAAAGAAGGGATAGTGCATCGGGAAAGAGATAGTCGTATCGCACAAGAAAGTCCTGTCGTTTCCATAGAAACGTTACTCTATTTAGTAGGATATGTCATAGAACCCATAGTATTTTATAGCGACATAATTTCTTTGTTGATTCGTCAATTTGAGGGAGCGAGGGATGCAGTAAAGAAGGAATATTGCATCGGAAAGGAGATAGTCGTATCCCAAAAGAAAATCCCTTCGTTTCCAGAGAAACGTTACTCAATTTAGAAGGAGATGTCATAGAACCCATAGTATTTCATAGCGCTTCAATTTCTGTGATAATTCGTCAATGTGAGGTAGCGAGGAATGCATTAAAGAAGGAATAGTGCATCGGAAAGGAGATACTCGTATCCCAAAAGAAAATCCTTTCGTTTCAAATGAAACGATACTCGATTTAGAAGGAGAAGTCATAGAACCCACAGCAATTCATAGCGACGTTATTTCTGCGTCAATACGTCAATTTGAGGGAGCGAGGGATGAAGTATAGAAGGAATAGTGCATCGGAAAGGAGATAGTCGTATCCCACAAGAAGATCCTGTCGTTTTCATAGCAACATTACTCGATTTAGAAGGAGAAGTCATAGAACCAATAGTATTTCATAGCGACGCAATTTCTGTGTTAATTCGTCAATGTTAGGGATCGAAGGATGCAGTAAAGAAGGAATAGAGCATCGGAAAGGACATACTCGTATCCCAAAAGAAAATCCTGTCGTTTCCATAGCAACATTTCCCGATTTAGAAGGAGAAGTCATAGAACACGTAGTATTTCATAGCGACGCAAATTCCGTGTTAATTCGTCAATGTAAGGGAGCGAGGGATGCAGTAAAGAAGGAATAGTGCATCGGAAAAGAGATAGTCGTATCCCAAAAGAAAATCCTGTCATTTCCATAGATACGTTACTCGATTTAGAAGCAGAAGTCATAGAACACATAGTATTTCATACCGACGCAATTTCTGTGTTAATTCGTCAATGTGAGGGAGCGAGAGATGCAGTAGAGAAGGAATAGTGCATTGGAAAGGAGATACTCGTATCCCAAAAGATAATCCTTTCGTTTCCATAGAAATGATACACGATTTAGAAGGAGATGTCATAGAGCCAATAGTATTTCATAGCGTCTTAATTTCATTGTTAATTCGTCAATGTGAGGAAGCGAGGGATGCAGTAAAGAAGGAATAGTGCACCGGAAAGGAGATAGTCGTATCTCAAAAGAAAATCCTGTCGTTTCCATAGAAACGTTACTCGATTTATAAGGAGAAGTCATAGAAACAATAGTATTTCATAGCGACGCATTTTCTGTGATAATTCGATAATGTTAGGGAGTGTGGGATGCAGTAAAGAAGGAATAGTGATTCGGAAAGGAGATACTCGTATCCCAAAAGAAAATCCTGTGGTTTCCATAGATACGTTACTCGATTTGGAAGGAGAAGTCATAAAAACCAATAGTATTTCATAGCGACGCAATTTCTGTGATAATACAACAATGTAAGGGAGTGAGGGATGCTGTAAAGAAGGAATAGTGCATCGGAAAAGAGACACTCGTATCCCAAAAGAATATCCTGTCGTTTCCATGGGAACGTTACTCGATTTAGAAGGAGAAGTCATAGAAGCCATAGTATTTCATAGCGACGCAAATTCTGTGTTATTTCGTCAATGTGAAGGAGCGAGGGATGCAGTAAAGAAGGAAAAGTGCATAGGTAAGGAGATACTCATATCCCAAAAGAAAATTCTTGTCGTTTCCATTGAAACGTTACTCGATTTAGAAGGAGAAGTCATAGAACACATAGTATTTCATAGCGACGCTATTTCTGTGTTAATTCGTTACCGTGAGGGAGCGAGGGAATCAGTAAAGAAGGAGTAGTTCATCGGAAAGGAGATACTCATATCCCAAAAGAAAATCCTGTCGTTTCCATTCAACGTTTCTCGATTTAGAAGAAGATGTCATACAACCCAAAGTATTTCATTGTGACGCAATTTCTGTGTTAATTCGTCAATGTGAGGTAGCGAGAAATGCTGTAAAGAAGGAATAGTGCATCGGAAAGGAGATACCCGTATCCCAAAAGAAAATCCTGTCGTTTCCATAGCAACATTACCCGATTTAGAAGGAGAAGACATAGAACCCATAGTATTTCATAGCGACGCAATTTCTTTGATAATTCGTCAATGTAAGGGAGCGGGAGATGCTGTAAAGAAGGAATAGTGCATCGGAAAAGAGATACTCGTATCCCAAAAGAAAATCCTGTCGTTTCCATGGGAACGTAACTCGATTTAGAAGGAGAAGTCATAGAAGCCATAGTATTTCATAGCGACGCAATTTCTGTGTTATTTCGTCAATGTGAGGGAGCGAGGGATGCAGTAAAGAAGGAATAGTGCTTCGATAAGGAGATACTCATATCCCAAAAGAAAATCCTGTCGTTTCCATTCAACGTTTCTCGATGTAGAAGAAGATGTCATAGAACCCAAAGTATTTCATTGTGACGCAATTTCTGTATTAATTCGTCAATGTAAGGGAGCGAGGGATGCAGTAAAGAAGGAATAGTGCATCGGAAAAGAGATAGTCGTATCCCAAAAGAAAATCCTGTCGTTTCCATAGAAACGTTACTCGATTTCGAAGCAGAAATCATAGAACACATAGTATTTCATACCGACGCAATTTCTGTGTTAATTCGTCAATGTGAGGGAGCGAGGGATGCAGTAAAATAGGAATAGTGCATCGCAAAGGAGATACTCGTATCCCAAAAGAAAATCCTGTCGTTTCCATAGCAACATTACCCGATTTAGAAGCAGAAATCATAGAACACATAGTATTTCATACCGACGCAATTTCTGTGTTAATTCGTCAATGTGAGGGAGCGAGGGATGCAGTAAAAAAGGGATAGTGCATCGGAAAAGAGATAGTCGTATCGCACAAGAAAGTCCTGTCGTTTCCATAGAAACGTTACTTTATTTAGTAGGATATGTCATAGAACCCATAGTATTTTATAGCGACATAATTTCTTTGTTGATTCGTCAATTTGAGGGAGCGAGGGATGCAGTAAAGAAGGAATATTGCATCGGAAAGGAGATAGTCGTATCCCAAAAGAAAATCCCTTCGTTTCCAGACAAACGTTACTCAATTTAGAAGGAGATGTCATAGAACCCATAGTATTTCATAGCGATTCAATTTCTGTGATAATTCGTCAATGTGAGGTAGCGAGGAATGCATTAAAGAAGGAATAGTGCATCGGAAAGGAGATACTCGTATCCCAAAATAAAATTCTTTCGTTTCAAATGAAACGATACTCGATTTAGAAGGAGAAGTCATAGAACCCACAGCAATTCATAGCGACGTTATTTCTTCGTCAATACGTCAATTTGAGGGAGCGAGGGATGAAGTATAGAAGGAATAGTGCATCGGAAAGGAGATAGTCGTATCCCACAAGAAAATCCAGTCTTTTCATAGCAACATTACCCGATTTGGAAGGAGAAGTCATAGAACCAATAGTATTTCATAGCGACGCAATTTCTGTGTTAATTCGTCAATGTGAGGGAGCGAGGGATGCAGCAAAGAAGGAATAGTGCATCGGAAAGAAGATACCCGTATCCCAAAAGAAACTCCTTTCGTTACCATAGATACGTTACTCGATTTAGAAGGAGAAGTCATAGAACCCGCAGCAATTCATAGCGACGTAATTTCTGCGTTAATACGTCAATATGAGGGAGCGAGAGATGGAGTATAGAAGGAATAGTGCATCGCAAAGGAGATAGTCGTATCCCACAAGAAAATCCTGTCGTTTTCATAGCAACATTACCCGATTTAGAAGGAGAAGTCATAGAGCCAATAGTATTTCATAGCGACGCAATTTCTGTGTTAATTCGTCAATGTTAGGGATCGAAGGATGCAGTAAAGAAGGAATAGAGCATCGGAAAGGACATACTCGTATCCCAAAAGAAAATCCTGTCGTTTCCATAGCAACATTTCCCGATTTAGAAGGAGAAGTCATAGAACCCATAGTATTTCATAGCGACGCATATTCCGTGTTAATTCGTCAATGTAAGGGAGCGAGGGATGCAGTAAAGAAGGAATAGTGCATCGGAAAAGAGATATTCGTATCCCAAAAGAAAATCCTGTCGTTTCCATAGAAACGTTACTCGATTTAGAAGGAGAAGTCATAGAACACATAGTAATTCATAGCGACGCTATTTCTGTGTTAATTCGTTACCGTGAGGGAGCGAGGGAATCAGTAAAGAAGGAGTAGTGCATCGGAAAGGAGATACTAGTATCCCAAAAGACTATCCTGTCGTTTCCAAAGAAACGTTACTTTATTTAGCAGGAGTAGTCATAGAACCCATAGTATTTCATAGCCATGCAGTTTCTGTGTTATTTCGTCAATGTGAGGGAGCGAGGGATGCAGTAAAGAAGAAATAGTACACGGAAAGGAGATACTCGTATCCCAAAAGAAAATCCTGTGGTTTCCATAGATACGTTACTCGATTTGGAAGGAGAAGTCATAGAACAAATAGTATTTCATAGCGACGCAATTTCTGTGTTAATTCGTCAGTGTTCGGGATCGAAGGATGCAGTAAAGAAGGAATAGAGCATCGCAAAGGATATACACGTACCCCAAAAATAAATCCTGTCGTTTCCATAGCAACATTACCCGATTTGGAAGGAGAAGTCATAGAACCCATAGTATTTCATAGCGACGCAATTTCTTTGATAATTCATCAATGTAAGGGAGCGAGGGATGCTGTAAAGAAGGAATAGTGCATCGGAAAAGAGATACTTGTATCCCAAAAGAAAATCCTGTCGTTTCCATGGGAACGTTACTCGATTTAGACGGAGAAGTCATAGAAGACATAGTATTTCATAGCGACGCAATTTCTGTGTTATTTCGTCAATGTGAGGGAGCGAGGGATGCAGTAAAGAAGGAATACTGCATCGGAATAGAGATAGTCGTATCCCAAAAGAAAATCCTGTCGTTTCCATAGAAACGTTACTCGATTTCGAAGCAGAAGTCATAGAACACATAGTATTTCATAGCGCTTCAATTTCTGTGATAATTCGTCAATGTGAGGTAGCGAGGAATGCATTAAAGAAGGAATAGTGCATCGGAAAGGTGATACTCGTATCCCAAAAGAAAATCCTTTCGTTTCAAATGAAACGATTCTCGATTTAGAAGGAGAAGTCATAGAACCCACAGCAATTCATAGCGACGTTATTTCTGCGTCAATACGTCAATTTGAGGGAGCGAGGGATGAAGTATAGAAGGAATAGTGCATCGGAAAGGAGATAGTCGTATCCCACAAGAAAATCCAGTCTTTTCATAGCAACATTACCCGATTTGGAAGGAGAAGTCATAGAAGCCATAGTATTTCATACCGACGCAATTTCTGTGTTATTTCGTCAATGTGAGGGAGCGAGGGATGCAGTAAAGAAGGAATAGTGCATCGGAAAGGAGATACCCGTATCCCAAAAGAAAATCCTTTCTTTACCATAGATACGTTACTCGATTTAGAAGGAGAAGTCATAGAACCCGCAGCAATTCATAGCGACGTAATTTCTGCGTTAATACGTCAATATGAGGGAGCGAGAGATGGAGTATAGAAGGAATAGTGCATCGCAAAGGAGATAGTCGTATCCCACAAGAAAATCCTGTCGTTTTCATAGCAACATTACCCGATTTAGAAGGAGAAGTCATAGAACCAATAGTATTTCATAGCGACGCAATTTCTGTGTTAATTCGTCAATGTTAGGGATCGAAGGATGCAGTAAAGAAGGAATAGAGCATCGGAAAGGACATACTCGTATCCCAAAAGAAAATCCTGTCGTTTCCATAGCAACATTTCCCGATTTAGAAGGAGAAGTCATAGAACCCATAGTATTTCATAGCGACGCATATTCCGTGTTAATTCGTCAATGTAAGGGAGCGAGGGATGCAGTAAAGAAGGAATAGTGCATCGGAAAAGAGATAGTCGTATCCCAAAAGAAAATCCTGTCATTTCCATAGAAACGTTACTCGATTTAGAAGGAGAATTCATAGAACACATAGTATTTCATACCGACGCTATTTCTGTGTTAATTCGTCAATGTGAGGGAGCGAGGGATGCAGTAAAGAAGGAATAGTGCATCGGAAAGTAGATACTCGTATCCCAAAAGAAAATCCTTTCGTTTCCATAGAAATGTTACTCGATTTAGAAGGAGATGTCATAGAGCCCATAGTATTTCATAGCGATGCAGTTTCTGTGTTAATTCGTCAATGTTAGGGATCGAAGGATGCAGTAAAGAAGGAATAGAGCATCGGAAAGGACATACTCGTATCCCAAAAGAAAATCCTGTCGTTTCCATAGCAACATTTCCCGATTTAGAAGGAGAAGTCATAGAACCCATAGTATTTCATAGCGACGCATATTCCGTGTTAATTCGTCAATGTAAGGGAGCGAGGGATGCAGTAAAGAAGGATTAGTACATCGGAAAAGAGATAGTCGTATCCCAAAAGAAAATTCTGTCGTTTCCATAGAAACGTTACTCGATTTCGAAGCAGAAGTCATAGAACACATAGTATTTCATAGCGCTTCAATTTCTGTGATAATTCGTCAATGTGAGGTAGCGAGGAATGCATTAAAGAAGGAATAGTGCATCGGAAAGGTGATACTCGTATCCCAAAATAATATCCTTTCGTTACAAATGAAACGATACTCGATTTAGAAGGAGAAGTCATAGAACCCACAGCAATTCATAGCGACGTTATTTCTGCGTCAATACGTCAATTTGAGGGAGCGAGGGATGAAGTATAGAAGGAATAGTGCATCGGAAAGGAGATAGTCGTATCCCACAAGAAAATCCAGTCTTTTCATAGCAACATTACCCGATTTGGAAGGAGAAGTCATAGAAGCCATAGTATTTCATACCGACGCAATTTCTGTGTTATTTCGTCAATGTGAGGGAGCGAGGGATGCAGTAAAGAAGGAATAGTGCATCGGAAAGGAGATACCCGTATCCCAAAAGAAAATCCTTTCGTTACCATAGATACGTTACTCGATTTAGAAGGAGAAGTCATAGAACCCGCAGCAATTCATAGCGACGTAATTTCTGCGTTAATACGTCAATATGAGGGAGCGAGAGATGGAGTATAGAAGGAATAGTGCATCGCAAAGGAGATAGTCGTATCCCACAAGAAAATCCTGTCGTTTTCATAGCAACATTACCCGATTTAGAAGGAGAAGTCATAGATCCAATAGTATTTCATAGCGACGCAATTTCTGTGTTAATTCGTCAATGTTAGGGATCCAAGGATGCAGTAAAGAAGGAATAGAGCATCGGAAAGGACATACTCGTATCCCAAAAGAAAATCCTGTCGTTTCCATAGCAACATTTCCCGATTTAGAAGGAGAAGTCATAGAACCCATAGTATTTCATAACGACGCATATTCCGTGTTAATTCGTCAATGTAAGGGAGCGAGGGATGCAGTAAAGAAGGAATAGTGCATCGGAAAAGAGATAGTCGTATCCCAAAAGAAAATCCTGTCATTTCCATAGAAACGTTACTCGATTTAGAAGCAGAAGTCATAGAACACATAGTATTTCATACCGACGCTATTTCTGTGTTAATTCGTCAATGTGAGGGAGCGAGGGATGCAGTAAAGAAGGAATAGTGCATCGGAAAGTAGATACTCGTATCCGAAAAGAAAATCCTTTCGTTTCCATAGAAATGTTACTCGATTTAGAAGGAGATGTCATAGAGCCCATAGTATTTCATAGCGTCTTAATTTCATTGTTAATTCGTCAATGTGAAGGAGCGAGGGATGCAGTAAAGAAGGAATAGTGCGTCGGAATGGAGATAGTCGTATCTCAAAAGAAAATCCTGTCGTTTGCATAGAAACGTTACTCGATTTATAAGGAGAAGTCATAGAACAAGTAGTATTTCATTGCGACGCATTTTCTGTGATAATTCGTTAATGTTAGGGAGTGACGGATGCAGTAAAGAAGGAATAGTGATTCGGAAAGGAGATATTCGTATCCCAAAAGAAAATCCTGTCGTTTCCATAGAAACGTTACTCGATTTAGAAGGAGAAGTCATAGAACACATAGTATTTCATAGCGACGCTATTTCTGTGTTAATTCGTTACCGTGAGGGAGCGAGGGAATCAGTAAAGAAGGAGTAGTGCATCGGAAAGGAGATACTAGTATCCCAAAAGACTATCCTGTCGTTTCCAAAGAAACGTTACTTTATTTAGCAGGAGTAGTCATAGAACCCATAGTATTTCATAGCGATGCAGTTTCTGTGTTATTTCGTCAATGTGAGGGAGCGAGGGATGCAGTAAAGAAGAAATAGTACACGGAAAGGAGATACTCGTATCCCAAAAGAAAATCCTGTGGTTTCCATAGATACGTTACTCGATTTGGAAGGAGAAGTCATAGAACAAATAATATTTCATAGCGACGCAATTTCTGTGTTAATTCGTCAGTGTTCGGGATCGAAGGATGCAGTAAAGAAGGAATAGAGCATCGCAAAGGATATACACGTATCCCAAAAATAAATCCTGTCGTTTCCATAGCAACATTACCCGATTTAGAAGGAGAAGTCATAGAACCCATAGTATTTCATAGCGACGCAATTTCTTTGATAATTCATCAATGTAAGGGAGCGAGGGATGCTGTGAAGAAGGAATAGTGCATCGGAAAAGAGATACTTGTATCCCAAAAGAAAATACTGTCGTTTCCATGGGAACGTTACTCGATTTAGAAGGAGAAGTCATAGAAGACATAGTATTTCATAGCGACGCAATTTCTGTGTTATTTCGTCAATGTGAGGGAGCGAGGGATGCAGTAAAGAAGGAATACTGCATCGGAAAAGAGATAGTCGTATCCCAAAGAAAATCCTGTCGTTTCCATAGAAACGTTACTCGATTTCGAAGCAGAAGTCATAGAACACATAGTATTTCATAGCGCTTCAATTTCTGTGATAATTCGTCAATGTGAGGTAGCGAGGAATGCATTAAAGAAGGAATAGTGCATCGGAAAGGAGATACTCGTATCCCAAAAGAAAATCCTTTCGTTTCAAATGAAACGTTACTCGATTTCGAAGGAGAAGTCATAGAACCCACAGCAATTCATAGCGACGTTATTTCTGCGTTAATACGTCAATATGAGGGAGCGAGGGATGAAGTATAGAAGGAATAGTGCATCGGAAAGGAGATAGGCGTATCCCACAAGAAAATCCTGTCGTTTTCATAGCAACATTACCCGATTTAGAAGGAGAAGTCATAGAACCTATAGTATTTCATAGCGAAGCAATTTCTGTGTTAATTCGTCAATGTGAGGGAGCGAGGGATGCAGTAAAGAAGGAATAGTGCATCGGAAAGGAGATACTCGTATCCCAAAAGAAAATCCTTTCTTTACCATAGATACGTTACTCGATTTAGAAGGAGAAGTCATAGAACCCACAGCAATTCATAGCGACGTTATTTCTGCGTTAATACGTCAATATGAGGGAGCGAGAGATGAAGTATAGAAGGAATAGTGCATCGCAAAGGAGATAGTCGTATCCCACAAGAAAATCCTGTCGTTTTCATAGCAACATTACCCGATTTAGAAGGAGAAGTCATAGAACCAATAGTATTTCATAGCGACGCAATTTCTGTGTTAATTCGTCAATGTTAGGGATCGAAAGATGCAGTAAAGAAGGAATAGAGCATCGGAAAGGACATACTCGTATCCCAAAAGAAAATCCTGTCGTTTCCATAGCAACATTTCCCGATTTAGAAGGAGAAGTCATAGAACCAATAGTATTTCATAGCGACGCAAATTCTGTGTTAATTCGTCAATGTAAGGGAGCGAGGGATGCAGTAAAGAAGGAATAGTGCATCGGAAAAGAGATAGTCGTATCCCAAAAGAAAATCCTGTCGTTTCCATAGAAACGTTACTCGATTTAGAAGCAGAAGTCATAGAACACATAGTATTTCATACCGACGCAATTTCTGTGTTAATTCGTCAATGTGAGGGAGCGAGGGATGCAGTAGAGAAGGAATAGTGCATCGGAAAGGAGATACTCGTATCCCAAAAGATAATCCTTTCGTTTCCATAGAAATGTTACACGATTTAGAAGTAGATGTCATAGAGCCCCTAGTATTTCATAGCGTCTTAATTTCATTGTCAATTCGTCAATGTGAGGAAGCGAGGGATGCAGTAAAGAAGGAATAGTGCATCGGAAAGGAGATAGTCGTATCTCAAAAGAAAATGCTGTCGTTTCCATAGAAACGTTACTCGATTTATAAGGAGAAGTCATAGAACCAATAGTATTTCATTGCGACGCATTCTCTGTGATAATTCGTTAATGTTAGGGAGTGACGGATGCAGTAAAGAAGGAATAGTGATTCGGAAAGGAGATATTCGTATCCCAAAAGAAAATCCTGTCGTTTCCACAGAAACGTTACTCGATTTAGAAGGGGAAGTCATAGAACACATAGTATTTCATAGCGACGCTATTTCTGTGTTAATTCGTTACCGTGAGGGAGCGAGGGGATCAGTAAAGAAGGAGTAGTGCATCGGAAAGGAGATACTAGTATCCCATAAGACTATCCTGTCGTTTCCAAAGAAACGTTACTTTATTTAGCAGAAGTAGTCTTAGAACCCATAGTATTTCATAGCGATGCAGTTTCTGTGTTATTTCGTCAATGTGAGGGAGCGAGGGATGCAGTAAAGAAGAAATAGTACACGGAAAGGAGATACTCGTATCCCAAAAGAAAATCCTGTGGTTTCCATAGATACGTTACTCGATTTGGAAGGAGAAGTCATAGAACAAATAGTATTTCATAGCGACGCAATTTCTGTGTTAATTCGTCAGTGTTCGGGATCGAAGGATGCAGTAAAGAAGGAATAGAGCATCGCAAAGGATATACACGTATCCCAAAAGAAAATCCTGTCGTTTCCATAGCAACATTACCCGATTTAGAAGGAGAAGTCATAGAACCCATAGTATTTCATAGCGACGCAATTTCTTTGATAATTCATCAATGTAAGGGAGCGAGGGATGCTGTAAAGAAGGAATAGTGCATCGGAAAAGAGATACTCGTATCCCAAAAGAAAATCCTGTCGCTTCCATGGGAACGTTACTCGATTTAGAAGAAGAAGTCATAGAAGACATAGTATTTCATAGCGACGCAATTTCTGTGTTATTTCGTCAATGTGAGGGAGCGAGGGATGCAGTAAAGAAGGAATAGTGCATCGGAAAAGAGATAGTCGTATCCCAAAAGAAAATCCTGTCGTTTCCATACAAACGTTACTCGATTTAGAAGCAGAAGTCATAGAACACATAGTATTTCATAGCGCTTCAATTTCTGTGATAATTCGGCAATGTGAGGTAGCGAGGAATGCATTAAAGAAGGAATAGTGCATCGGAAAGGAGATACTCGTATCCCAAAAGAAAATCCTTTCGTTTCAAATGAAACGTTACTCGATTTAGAAGGAGAAGTCATAGAACCCACAGCAATTCATAGCGACGTTATTTCTGCGTTAATACGTCAATATGAGGGAGCGAAAGATGAAGTATAGAAGGAATAGTGCATCGGAAAGGAGATAGTCGTATCCCACAAGAAAATCCTGTCGTTTTCATAGCAACATTACCCGATTTAGAAGGAGAAGTCATAGAACCAATAGTATTTCATAGCGACGCAATTTCTGTGTTAATTCGTCAATGTTAGGGATCTAAAGATGCAGTAAAGAAGGAATAGAGCATCGGAAAGGACATACTCGTATCCCAAAAGAAAATCCTGTCGTTTCCATAGCAACATTTCCCGATTTAGAAGGAGAAGTCATAGAACCCATAGTATTTCATAGCGACGCAAATTCTGTGTTAATTCGTCAATGTAAGGGAGCGAGGGATGCAGTAAAGAAGGAATAGTGCATCGGAAAAGAGATAGTCGTATCCCAAAAGAAAATCCTGTCGTTTCCATAGAAACGTTACTCCATTTAGAAGCAGAAGTCATAGAACACATAGTATTTCATACCGACGCAATTTCTGTGTTAATTCGTCAATGTGAGGGAGCGAGGGATGCAGTAAAGAAGGAATAGTGCATCGGAAAGGAGATACTCGTATCCCAAATGAAAATCCTTTCGTTTCAAATGAAACGTTACTCGATTTAGAAGGAGAAGTCATAGAACCCACAACAATTCATAGCGACGTTATTTCTGCGTTAATACGTCAATATGAGCGAGCGAGGGATGAAGTATAGAAGGAATAGTGCATCGGAAAGGAGATAGGCGTATCCCACAAGAAAATCCTGTCGTTTTCATAGCAACATTACCCGATTTAGAAGGAGGAGTCATAGAACCAATAGTATTTCATAGCGACGCAATTTCTGGGTTAATTCGTCAATGTGAGGGAACGAAAGATGCAGTAAAGAAGGAATAGAGCATCGGAAAGGACATACTCGTATCCCAAAAGAAAATCCTGTCGTTTCCATAGCAACATTTCCCGATTTAGAAGGAGAAGTCATAGAACCCATAGTATTTCATAGCGACGCAAATTCTGTGTTATTTCGTCAATGTAAGGGAGCGAGGGATGCAGTAAAGAAGGAATAGTGCATCGGAAAAGAGATAGTCGTATCCCAAAAGAAAATCCTGTCGTTTCCATAGAAACGTTACTCGATTTAGAAGCAGAAGTCATAGAACACATAGTATTTCATACCGACGCAATTTCTGTGTTAGTTCGTCAATGAGAGGGAGCGAGGGATGCAGTAAAAAAGGAATAGTGCATCGGAAAGGAGATACTCGTATCCCAAAAGAAAATCCTTTCGTTTCCATAGAAATGTTACTCGATTTAGAAGGAGATGTCATAGAGCCCTTAGTATTTCATAGCGTCTTAATTTCATTGTTAAATCGTCAATGTGAGGGAGCGAGGTATGCAGTAAAGAAGGAATAGTGCGTCGGATAGGAGATAGTCGTATCTCAAAAGAAAATCCTGTCGTTTCCATAGAAACGTTACTCGATTTATAAGGAGAAGTCATAGAACCAATAGTATTTCATTGCGACGCATTTTCTGTGATAATTCGTTAATGTTAGGGAGTGACGGATGCAGTAAAGAAGGAATAGTGATTCGGAAAGGAGATATTCGTATCCCAAAAGAAAATCCTGTCGTTTCCATAGAAACGTTACTCGATTTAGAAGGAGAAGTCATAGAACACATAGTATTTCATAGCGACGCTATTTCTGTGTTAATTTGTTACCGTGAGGGAGCGAGGGAATCAGTAAAGAAGGAGTAGTGCATCGGAAAGGAGATACTAGTATCCCAAAGGACTATCCTGTCGTTTCCAAAGAAACGTTACTTTATTTAGCAGGAGTAGTCATAGAACCCATAGTATTTCATAGCGATGCAGTTTCTGTGTTATTTCGTCAATGTGAGGGAGCGAGGGATGCAGTAAAGAAGAAATAGTACACGGAAAGGAGATACTCGTATCCCAAAAGAAAATCCTGTGGTTTCCATAGATACGTTACTCGATTTGGAAGGAGAAGTCATAGAACAAATAGTATTTCATAGCGACGCAATTTCTGTGTTAATTCGTCAGTGTTCGGGATCGCAGGATGCAGTAAAGAAGGAATAGAGCATCGCAAAGGATATACACGTATCCCAAAAGATAATCCTGTCGTTTCCATAGCAACATTACCCGATTTAGAAGGAGAAGTCATAGAACCCATAGTATTTCATAGCGACGCAATTTCTGTGATAATTCATCAATGTAAGGGAGCGAGGGATGCTGTAAAGAAGGAATAGTGCATCGGAAAAGAGATACTCGTATCCCAAAAGAAAATCCTGTCGTTTCCATGGGAACGTTACTCGATTTAGAAGGAGAAGTCATAGAAGACATAGTATTTCATAGCGACGCAATATCTGTGTTATTTCGTCAATGTGAGGGAGCGAGGGATGCAGTAAAGAAGGAATACTGCTTCGGAAAAGAGATAGTCGTATCCCAAAAGAAAATCCTGTCGTTTCCATAGAAACGTTACTCGATTTAGAAGCAGAAGTCATAGAACACATAGTATTTCATAGCGCTTCAATTTCTGTGATAATTCGTCAATGTGAGGTAGCGAGGAATGCATTAAAGAAGGAATAGTGCATCGGAAAGGAGATACTCGTATCCCAAAAGAAAATCCTTTCGTTTCAAATGAAACGTTACTCGATTTAGAAGGAGAAGTCAGAGAACCCACAGCAATTCATAGCGACGTTATTTCTGCGTTAATACGTCAATTTGAGGGAGCGAGGGATGAAGTATAGAAGGAATAGTGCATCGGAAAGGAGATAGTCGTATCCCACAAGAAAATCCAGTCGTTTTCATAGCAACATTACCCGATTTAGAAGGAGAAGTCATAGAACCAATAGTATTTCATAGCGACGCAATTTCTGTGTTAATTCGTCAATGTGAGGGAGCGAGGGATGCAGTAAAGAAGGAATAGTGCATCGGAAAGGAGATACCCGTATCCCAAAAGAAAATCCTTTCGTTACCATAGATACGTTACTCGATTTAGGAGAAGTCATAGAACCCACAGCAATTCATAGCGACGTTATTTCTGCGTTAATACGTCAATATGAGGGAGCGAGAGATGAAGTATAGAAGGAATAGTGCATCGCAAAGGAGATAGTCGTATCCCACAAGAAAATCATGTCGTTTTCATAGCAACATTACCCGATTTAGAAGGAGAAGTCATAGAACCAATAGTATTTCATAGCGACGCAATTTCTGTGTTAATTCGTCAATGTTAGGGATCGAAGGATGCAGTAACGAAGGAATAGAGCATCGGAAAGGACATACTCGTATCCAAAAAAAGAAAATCCTGTCGTTTCCGTAGCACCATTTCCCGATATAGAAGCAGAAGTCATAGAACCCATAGTATTTCATAGCGACGCAAATTCCGTGTTAATTCGTCAATGTACGGGAGCGAGGGATGCAGTAAAGAAGGAATAGTGCATCGGAAAAGAGATAGTCGTATCCCAAAAGAAAATCCTGTCATTTCCGTAGAAACGTTACTCGATTTAGAAGCAGAAGTCATAGAACACATAGTATTTCATACCGACGCAATTTCTGTGTTATTTCGTCAATGTGAGGGAGCGAGGGATGCAGTAAAGAAGGAATAGTGCATCGGAAAGGAGATACTCGTATCCCAAAAGAAAATCCTTTCGTTTCCATAGAAATGTTACTCGATTTAGAAGGAGATGTCATAGAGCCCATAGTATTTCATAGCGTCTTAATTTCATTGTTAATTCGTCAATGAGAGGGAGCGAGGGATGCAGTAAAGAAGGAATAGTGCGTCGGAAAGGAGATAGTCGTATCTCAAAAGAAAATCCTGTCGTTTCAATAGAAACGTTACTCTCTTTATAAGGAGAGGTCATAGAACCAATAGTATTTCATTGCGACGCATTTTCTGTGATAATTCGTTAATGTTAGGGAGTGACGGATGCAGTAAAGAAGGAATAGTGATTCGGAAAGGAGATATTCGTATCCCAAAAGAAAATCCTGTCGTTTCCATAGAAACGTTACTCGATTTAGAAGGAGAAGTCATAGAACACATAGTATTTCATAGCGACGCTATTTCTGTGTTAATTCGTTACCGTGAGGGAGCGAGGGAATCAGTAAAGAAGGAGTAGTGCATCGGAAAGGAGATACTAGTATCCCAAAAGACTATCCTGTCGTTTCCAAAGAAACGTTACTTTATTTAGCAGGAGTAGTCATAGAACCCATAGTATTTCATAGCGATGCAGTTTCTGTGTTATTTCGTCAATGTGAGGGAGCGAGGCATGCAGTAAAGAAGAAATAGTCACGGAAAGGAGATACTCGTATCCCAAAAGAAAATCCTGTGGTTTCCATAGATACGTTACTCGATTTGGTAGGAGAAGTCATAGAACAAATAGTATTTCATAGCGACGCAATTTCTGTGTTAATTCGTCAGTGTTCGGGATCGAAGGATGCAGTAAAGAAGGAATAGAGCATCGCAAAGGATATACACGTATCCCAAAAGAAAATCCTGTCGTTTCCATAGCAACACTACCCGATTTAGAAGGAGAAGTCATAGAACCCATAGTATTTCATAGCGACGCAATTTCTGTGATAATTCATCAATGTAAGGGAGCGAGGGATGCAGTAAAGAAGGAATAGTGCATCGGAAAAGAGATACTCGTATCCCAAAAGAAAATCATGTCGTTTCCATGGGAACGTTACTCGATTTAGAAGGAGAAGTCATAGAAGACATGGTATTTCATAGCGACGCAATTTCTGTGTTATTTCGTCAATGTGAGGGAGCGAGGGATGCAGTAAAGAAGGAATAGTGCATCGGAAAAGAGATAGTCGTATTCCAAAGAAAATCCTGTCGTTTCCATAGCAACACTACCCGATTTAGAAGGAGAAGTCATAGAACCCATAGTATTTCATAGCGACGCAATTTCTGTGATAATTCATCAATGTAAGGGGGCGAGGGATGCAGTAAAGAAGGAATAGTGCATCGGAAAAGAGATAGTCGTATTCCAAAAGAAAATCCTGTCGTTTCCATAGAAACGTTACTCGATTTAGAAGCAGAAGTCATAGAACACATAGTATTTCATAGCGCTTCAATTTCTGTGATAATTCGTCAATGTGAGGTAGCGAGGAATGCATTAAAGAAGGAATAGTGCATCGGAAAGGAGATACTCGTATCCCAAAAGAAAATCCTTTCGTTTCAAATGAAACGTTACTCGATTTAGAAGGAGAAGTCATAGAACCCACAACAATTCATAGCGACGTTATTTCTGCGTTAATACGTCAATATGAGGGAGCGAGGGATGAAGTATAGAAGGAATAGTGCATCGGAAAGGAGATAGGCGTATCCCACAAGAAAATCCTGTCGTTTTCATAGCAACATTACCCGATTTAGAAGGAGAATTCATAGAACCAATAGTATCTCATAGCGAAGCAATTTCTGTGTTAATTCGTCAATGTGAGGGAGCGAGGGATGCAGCAAAGAAGGAATAGTGCATCGCTAAGGAGATACTCATATCCCAAAAGAAAATCCTGTCGTTTCCATTGAAACGTTTCTCGATTTAGAAGGAGATGTCATAGAACCCAAAGTATTTCATTGTGACGCAATTTCTGTGTTAATTCGTCAATGTGAGGGAGCGAGGGATGCAGTAAAGAAGGAATAGTGCATCGGAAAGGAGATACTCGTATCCCAAAAGAAAATCCTTTCGTTTCAAATGAAACGTTACTCGATTTAGAAGGAGAAGTCATAGAACCCACAACAATTCATAGCGACGTTATTTCTGCATTAATACGTCAATATGAGGGAGCGAGGGATGAAGTATAGAAGGAATAGTGCATCGGAAAGGAGATAGTTGTATCCCACAAGAAAATCCTGTCGTTTTCATAGCAACATTACCCGATTTAGAAGAAGTCATAGAACCAATAGTATTTCATAGCGACGCAATTTCTGTGTTAATTCGTCAATGTTAGGGATCGGAGGATGCAGTAAAGAAGGAATAGAGCATCGGAAAGGAGATACTCGAATACCAAAAGAAAATCCTGTCGTTTCCATAGCAACATTACCCGATTTAGAAGGAGAAGTCATAGAACCCATAATATTTCATAGCGACGCAATTTCTGTGATAATTCGTCAATGTAAGGGAGCGAGAGATGCTGTAAAGAAGGAATAGTGCATCGGAAAAGAGATAGTCATATCCCAAAAGAAAATCCTGTCGTTTCCATGGGAACGTTACTCGATTTAGAAGGAGAAGTCATAGAAGACATAGTATTTCATAGCGACGCAATTTCTGTGTTATTTCGTCAATGTGAGGGAGCGAGGGATGCAGTAAAGAAGGAATAGTGCATCGGAAAAGAGATAGTCGTATTCCAAAGAAAATCCTGTCGTTTCCATAGCAACACTACCCGATTTAGAAGGAGAAGTCATAGAACCCATAGTATTTCATAGCGACGCAATTTCTGTGATAATTCATCAATGTAAGGGGGCGAGGGATGCAGTAAAGAAGGAATAGTGCATCGGAAAAGAGATAGTCGTATTCCAAAAGAAAATCCTGTCGTTTCCATAGAAACGTTACTCGATTTAGAAGCAGAAGTCATAGAACATATAGTATTTCATAGCGCTTCAATTTCTGTGATAATTCGTCAATGTGAGGTAGCGAGGAATGCATTAAAGAAGGAATAGTGCATCGGAAAGGAGATACTCGTATCCCAAAAGAAAATCCTTTCGTTTCAAATGAAACGTTACTCGATTTAGAAGCAGAAGTCATAGAACCCACAACAATTCATAGCGACGTTATTTCTGCGTTAATACGTCAATATGAGGGAGCGAGGGATGAAGTATAGAAGGAATAGTGCATCGGAAAGGAGATAGGCGTATCCCACAAGAAAATCCTGTCGTTTTCATAGCAACATTACCCGATTTAGAAGGAGAATTCATAGAACCAATAGTATCTCATAGCGAAGCAATTTCTGTGTTAATTCGTCAATGTGAGGGAGCGAGGGATGCAGCAAAGAAGGAATAGTGCATCGCTAAGGAGATACTCATATCCCAAAAGAAAATCCTGTCGTTTCCATTGAAACGTTTCTCGATTTAGAAGGAGATGTCATAGAACCCAAAGTATTTCATTGTGACGCAATTTCTGTGTTAATTCGTCAATGTGAGGGAGCGAGGGATGCAGTAAAGAAGGAATAGTGCATCGGAAAGGAGATACTCGTATCCCAAAAGAAAATCCTTTCGTTTCAAATGAAACGTTACTCGATTTAGAAGGAGAAGTCATAGAACCCACAACAATTCATAGCGACGTTATTTCTGCATTAATACGTCAATATGAGGGAGCGAGGGATGAAGTATAGAAGGAATAGTGCATCGGAAAGGAGATAGTTGTATCCCACAAGAAAATCCTGTCGTTTTCATAGCAACATTACCCGATTTAGAAGAAGTCATAGAACCAATAGTATTTCATAGCGACGCAATTTCTGTGTTAATTCGTCAATGTTAGGGATCGGAGGATGCAGTAAAGAAGGAATAGAGCATCGGAAAGGAGATACTCGAATACCAAAAGAAAATCCTGTCGTTTCCATAGCAACATTACCCGATTTAGAAGGAGAAGTCATAGAACCCATAATATTTCATAGCGACGCAATTTCTGTGATAATTCGTCAATGTAAGGGAGCGAGAGATGCTGTAAAGAAGGAATAGTGCATCGGAAAAGAGATAGTCATATCCCAAAAGAAAATCCTGTCGTTTCCATGGGAACGTTACTCGATTTAGAAGGAGAAGTCATAGAACCCATAGTATTTCATAGCGACGCATTTTCTGTGTTATTTGGTCGATGTGAGGGAGAGAGGGATGCAGTAAAGAAGGAAAAGTGCATCGGTAAGGAGATACTCATATCCTAAAAGAAAATCCTGTCGTTTCCATTGAAACGTTTCTCGATTTAGAAGGAGATGTCATAGAACCCAAAGTATTTCATTGTGACGCAATTTCTGTGTTAATTCGTCAATGTGAGGGAGCGAGGGATGCAGTAAAGAAGGAATAGTGCATCGCAAAGGAGATACTCGTATCCCAAAAAAAATCCTGTCGTTTCCATAGAAACGTTACTCGATTTAGAACGTGAAGTCACATAACACATAGTATTTCATAGCGAACTATTTCTGTGTTAATTAGTCAATGTGAGGGAGCGAGGGATGCAGTAAAGAAGGGATAGTGCATCGGGAAAGAGATAGTCGTATCCCACAAGAAAGTCCTGTCGTTTCCATAGAAACGTTACTCTATTTAGTAGGATATGTCATAGAACCCATAGTATTTTATAGCGACGTAATTTCTTTGTTGATTCGTCAATGTGAGGGAGCGAGGGATGCAGCAAAGAATGAATATTGCATCGGAAAGGAGATAGTCGTATCCCAAAAGAAAATCCCGTCGTTTCCACAGAAACGTTACTCAATTTAGTAGGAGATGTCATAGAACCCATAGTATTTCATAGCGCTTCAATTTCTGTGATAATTCGTCAATGTGAGGTAGCGAGGGATGCATTAAAGAAGGAATAGTGCATCGGAAAGGAGATACTCGTATCCCAAAAGAAAATCCTTTCGTTTCAAATGAAACGTTACTCGACTCAGAAGGAGATGTCATAGAACCCATAGTATTTCATTGTGACGCAATTTCTGTGTTAAATCGTCAATGTGAGGGAGCGAGGGATGCAGTAAAGAAGCAATAGTGCATCGGAAAGGAGATACTCGTATCCCAAAAGAAAATCCTGTCGTTTCCATAGAAACGTTACTCGATTTAGAAGAAGATGTCATAGAACACATAGTATTTCATAGTGCTTCAATTTCTGTGATAATTCGTCTATGTGAGGTAGCGAGGGATGCAGTAAAGAAGGAATAGTGCATCGGAAAGGAGATACTCGTATCCCAAAAGAAAATCCTGTCGTTTCCATACAAACGTTACTCGATTTAGAAGGAGATGTCATAGACCCCACAGTATTTCATTGTGACGCAATTTCTGTGTTAATTCGTCAATGTTAGGGATCGAAGGATGAAGTAAAGAAGGAATAGTGCATCAGAAAGGAGATACTCGTATCCCAAAAGAAAATCCTGTCGTTTCCATAGAAACGTTACTCGATTTAGAAGGTGAAGTCAGAGGACACATAGTATTTCATAGCGACACAATTTCTGTGATAATTCATCAATGTGAGGGAGCGAGGGATGCAGTAAACAAGGAATAGTGCATCGCAAAGGAGATAGTCGTATCCCAAAAGAAAATCCTGTCGTTTCCATAGAGACGTTATTCGATTTAGAAGGAAATGTCATTGAGCCCATAGAATTTCATAGCGACGTAATGTCATTGTTAATTCGTCAATGTGAGGGAGCGAGGGATGAAGTAAAGAAGGAATAGTGCATCGGAAAGGAGATACTCGTATCCCAAAAGAAAATCCTGTCGTTTCCATAGCAACATTACCGATTTAGAAGGAGCAGTCAAAGAACCCATAGTATTTCATAGCGACGCAATTTCTGTGCTAATTCGAAAATGTGAGGGATCGTGGGATGCAGTAAAGAAGGAATAGTGCATCAGGAAGGAGATACTCGTATCCCAAAAGAAAATCCTGTCGTTTCCATATAAACGTTACTCGATATGGAAGGACAAATCATAGAACCTATAGGATTTCATAGCGTCGCAATTTCTGTGTTAATTTGTCAATGTTAGGGATCGAAGGATGCAGTAAAGAAGTAATATAGCATCGGAAAGGACATACTCGTATCCCAAAATAAAATCCTGTCGTTTCCGTAGCAACATTACCCGATTTAGAAGGAGAAGTCATAGAGCCCATAGTATTTCATAGCGACGCATTTTCTGTGTTAATTCGTCAATGTAAGGGTGCGAGGGATGTAGTAAAGAAGGAATAGTGCATCGGAAAAGAGATAGTCGTATCCCAAAAACAAATCCTGTCGTTTCCATAGAAAGGTTACTCGATTTGGAAGGAGAAGTCACAGAACCCATAGTATTTCATAGCGACGCTATTTCTGTGTTAATTCGTCAATGTGAGGGAGCGAGGGGTGCAGTAAAGGAGGAATAGTGCATCGCAAACAAGATAGTCGTATCCCAAATGAAAATCCTGTCGTTTCCATAGAAACGTTACTCGACTTAGAAGCATAAGTCATAGAACCCATAGTATTTCATAGAGACGCAATTTTTGTGTTAATTCGTCAATGTTAGGGATCGAAGGATGAAGTAAAGAAGGAATAGTGCATCAGAAAGGAGATACTCGTATCCCAAAAGAAAATCCTGTCGTTTCCATAGAAACGTTACTCGATTTAGAAGGTGAAGTCACAGAACACATAGTATTTCATAGCGACACAATTTCTGTGATAATTCGTCAATGTGAGGGAGCGAGGGATGCAGTAAACAAGGAATAGTGCATCGGAAAGGAGATAGTCGTATCCCAAAAGAAAATCCTGTCGTTTCCATAGAGACGTTACTCGATTTAGAAGGAGATGTCATAGAGCCCATAGAATTTCATAGCGACACAATTTCTGTGCTAAATCGTCAATGTGAGGGATCGTGGGATGCAGTAAAGAAGGAAAAGTGCGTCGGAAAGGAGATACTCGTATCCCAAAAGAATATCCTGTCGTTTCCGTAGAAACGTACTCTATTTAGTAGAAGTAGTCATAGAACCCATAGTATCCCATAGCGACGCAATTTCTGGTTAATTCGTCAATGTGAAGGGGCGAGTGATGCTTTAAAGAAGAAATAGTGCATCGGAAAGGAGATACTCGTATCCCAAAAGTAAATCCTGTCGTTTCCATAGAAACGTTACTCGATTTGGAAGGAGAAGTCATAGAACCAATAGTGTTTCATAGCGTCGTAATTTCTGTGTTAATTCGTCAATGTTAGGGATCGAAGGATGCAGTAAAGAAGGAATAGTGCATCGGAAAGGAGATAGTCGTATCCCAAAAGAAAATCCTGTCGTTTCCATAGAAACGTAGCTCGATTTAGAAGAAAGAGGCATAGAACACATAGTATTTCATACCGACGCAATTTCTGTGTTAATTCGTCAATGTGAGGGAGCGAGGGATGCAGTAAACAAGGAATAGTGCATCGGAAAGGAGATACTCGTATCCCAAAAGAAAATTCTTTCGTTTCCATAGAAATGTTACTCGATTTAGTAGGAGATGTCATAGAGCAAATAGTATTTCATAGCGACTTAATTTCATTGCTAATTCGTCAATGTGAGGAAGCGAGGGATGCAGTAAGGAGGGAATAGTGCATCGGAAAGGAGGTAGTCGTATCTCAAAAGAAAATCCTGTCGTTTCCATAGAAACGTTACTCGATTTAGAAGGAGTAGTCATAGAACCAATAGTATTTCATAGCGACGCATTTTCTGTGATAATTCGTTAATGTTAGGGAGTGAGGGATGCAGTAAAGAAGGAATAGTGCATCGGAAAGGATATACTCGTATCCCAAAAGAAATTCCTGTCGTTTCCATAGAAACGTTACTCGATTTAGAAGGAGAAGTCATAGAACACATAGTATTTCATACCGACGCAATTTCTGTGTTAATTCGTCGATGTGAGCGAGCGAGGGATGCAGTAAAGAAGGAATAGTGCATCGGAGAGGAGATACTCGTATCTCAAAAGAAAATCCAGTCGTTTCCATAGAAACGTTACTCGATTTAAAAGGAGAAGTCATAGAACACATAGTAATTCATAGCGACGCTATTTCTGTGTTAAATCGTTACCGTGAGGGAGCGAGGGAATCAGTAAAGAAGGAGTAGTGCATCGGAAAGGAGATACTAGTATCCCAAAAAAATATCCTTTCGTTTCCATAGAAACGTTACTCGATTTAGATGGAGTAGTCATAGAACCCATAGTATTTCATAGCGATGCAGTTTCTGTGCTATTTCGTCAATGTGAGGGAGCGAGGGATTCAGTAAAGAAGAAATAGTACACGGAAAGGAGATACTCGTATCCCAAAAGAAAATCCTGTCGATTCCATAGAAACGTAACTCGATTTAGAAAGAGATGACATAGAACCCATAGTATTTCATAGCGACGCGATTTCTGTGTTATTACGTGAATGTGAGGGAGCGAGGGATGCAGTAAAGAAGGAATAGTGCATCGGAAAGGAGATACTCGTATCCCAAAAGAAAATCCTGTAGTTACCATAGACACGTTAATCTATTTAGAAGGAGAAGTCATAGAACCCACATCAATTCATAGCGACGCTATTTCTGTGTTAATTCGTCAATGTGAAGGATCGAGGAATGAAGTATAGAAGGAATAGTTAATCGCAAAGGAGATACTCGTATCGCAAAAGAAAATCCTGCCGTTTCCATAGCAACATTACCCGATTTAGATGGAGAAGTCATAGAACCCATAGTATTTCATAGCGACGCAATTTCTGTGTTAATTCGTCAATGTAAGGGAGCGAGGGATGCAGTAAAGAAGGAATAGTGCATCGGAAAAGAGATAGTCGTATCCCAAAAGAAAATCCTGTCGTTTCCATAGAAACGTTACTCGATTTAGAAGGAGAAGTCATAGAACACATAGTATTTCATACCGACGCAATTTCTGTGTTAATTCGTCAATGTGAGGGAGCGAGGGATGCAGTAAAGTAGGAATAGTGCATCGGAAAGGAGATACTCGTATCCCAAAAGAAAATCCTTTCGTTTCCATAGAAATGTTACTCTATTTAGAAGGAGATGTCATAGAGCCTATAGTATTTCATAACATCTTAATTTCATTGTCAATTCGTCAATGTGAGGAAGCGAGGAATGTGCTAAAGAAGGAATAGTGCGTCGGAAAGGAGATAGCCGTATGTCAAAAGAAAATCCTTACTTTTCCATAGAAACGTAACTCGATTTAGAAGGAGAAGTCATAGAACCAATAGTATTTCATAGCGACGCAATTTCTGTGTTAATTCGTCAGTGTTAGGGATCGAAGGATGCAGTAAAGAAGGAATAGAGCATCGGAAAGGAGATAGTCGTATCCCAAAGGAAAATCCTGTCGTTTCCATAGAAACGTTACTCGATTTAGAAGGAGAAGTCATAGAACACATAGTATTTCATAGCGACGCAATTTCTGTGCTAATTCGTCAATGTGAGGGATCGTGGGATGCAATAAAGAAGGAAAAGTGCGTCGGAAACGAGATACTCGTATCCCAAAAGAATATCATGTCGTTTCCATAGAAACGTACTCTATTTAGTAGGAGTAGTCATAGAACCCATAGTATTCCGTAGCGACGCAGTTTCTGTGTTAATTCATCAATGTGAAGGGGCGAGTGATGCAGTAAACAAGGTATAGTGCATCGGAAATGAGATACCCGTATCCCAAATGTAAATCCCGACGTTTCCATAGAAACGTTACTCGATTTGGAAGGAGAAGTCATAGAACCAATAGTATTTCATAGCGTCGCAATTTCTGTGTTAATTCGTCAATGTTAGGGATCGAAGGATGCAGTAAAGAAGGAATAGAGCATCGGAAAGGAGATACTCGTATCCCAAAAGAAAATCCTTACGTTTCCATAGAAATGTTACTCGATTTAGAAGGAGATGTCATAGAGCAAATAGTATTTCATAGCGATTTAATTTCATTGTTAATTCGTCAATGTGAGGAAGTGACGGATGCAGTAAAGAAGGAATAGTGCATCGGAAAGGAGATAGTCGTATCCCAAAAGAAAATCCTGTCGTTTCCATAGAAACGTAACTCGATTTAGAAGAAGAAGTCATAGAACACATAGTATTACATACCGACGCAATTTCTGTGTTAATTCGTCAATGTGAGGGAGCGAGGGATGCAGTAAAGAAGGAATAGTGCATCGGAAAAGAGATACTCGTATCCCTAAAGAAAATCCTTTCGTTTCCATAGAAATATTACTCGATTTAGAAGGAGATGTCATAGAGCAAATAGTATTTCATAGCGACTTAATTTCATTGTTATTTCGTCAATGTGAGGAAGCGAGGGATGCAGTAAAGAAGGAATAGTGCATCGGAAAGGAGATAGTTGTATCTCAAAAGAAAATCCTGTCGTTTCCATAGAAACGTTACTCGATTTAGAAGGAGTAGTCATAGAACCAATAGTATTTCATAGCGACGCATTTTCTGTGATAATTCGTTAATGTTAGCGAGTGAGGGATGCAGTAAAGAAGGAATAGTGCATCGGAAAGGAGATAGCCGTATCTCAAAAGAAAATCCTGTCGTTTCCATAGAAACGTTACTCGATTTAGATGGAGAAGTCATAGATCCAATAGTATTTCATAGCGACGCATTTTCTGTGATAATTCGTTAATGTTAGGGAGTGAGGGATGCAGTAAAGAAGGAATAGTGCAGCGGAGAGGAGATACTCGTATCTCAAAAGAAAAACCAGTCGTTTCCATAGAAACGTTACTCGTTTTAGAAGGAGAAGTCATAGAACACATAGTGAAACGTCCCCTTTTTAAACAATTTATACTCGACTGTGCTTAACCTGACACACAATATTTTTTTAGCGCAACGCAATCTGACTTTCAACACACAATGTTTTGTTAGCGCAACGCAATCTGACTTTCAAAATTCTCTACAAGAGAATGGCCCTGACTAACATTAAACTATACCTTTCACAAATCACTTACCTCACAAAAATCTTCGCTGCTCAAGCTACTGCAATACAGCGAGCGCCACTACTGCCAGCTAAATAAAAGATTCAAACTATGGAAGGCACTAACTACTGATAGGGATAGTTAGCAAATGAAAGATATTAATAGAGAACAAACAGTGTATTTACCTTGATATCATGACAAATTACAAAACTCCGCCATCTCTCTCCCCACATCCACCACTGCTGGCGGCTCACCTCCAACTGCCCAGCGCTACGCGCTGTTCACAGCCAGCTGCCTAACACTACAATGGTTGAGTATTACAACAATGCAAAGCAGCCACAGACTGCACACGGCACAGCCGGTGATTTTCATACTGAGGTGGCGTTATCAATAAAAAAACCTAAACAGCCTATTTACATAGCCCCCATGCTCCCCACAAAAAATTTTACAAATTTTGTTGGGCACTGGCCAATACATATTTGTTAAAATTTTTTTTTCACAATTACAATAACAAAGAAATCAAATGCACACACTTATTGATACAATGTTGGTCAAAAAGCTAAAATTTTCTCACAGTCCATAAAGACAGTCCTGATCATTCATCACATTGCAGTGTTTTTCTCAAAGTCTGAGCAGTAAAAGAAAATGCACACGGAAGTAGTGGATTTCCATGCAGTCTTGAAGAAGTATCGTTGTCCTTCCAACGGAAAGACAGTGCTGACTCTCGACATGCTGACAGGTAATGGGCCACAAGAGAGCAAACTCACAGCGGAGTCAGTCGAAGTTTTGAAGAGTATTGGTGGGTAGGTCATCACAGAGCAGACCCACTGTAGTCCTGGTAGAGATTACGGTATAGGTGGGCCACCAGAGGTGCAGACCCACTGCAGTCCTTGTAGAAATAATGGTATTGGTGAGTCATCAAAGGTGCAGACCCACTGCAGTCCTTGTAGAGATATAATGGTACTGGTGGGCCACCAGAGGCGCAGACCCACTGTAGTCCTTGTAGAGATGGCCAGCAGCCATCTGTTGTGACTGTGCAGGTACACAATCACCATTGAAGAGTCTTGCGGATAATATAACAAGTCCATAACCACCACTTGTGCACTCACAAAGTTGTTGGAATTGTCCTTAGAACAAGCAATGCTGTTATCCAGTCCCTTGCTGAATTATTAACACACGTGCAAACACTAACAGTCCCTACTTGTCACATATTGTCCATATACTATGACCAACAAAAACGTGTGCAGTGAAATGTAACTTACAAGTTGCTTAATTTGATGACCTGGTGTCAATTACAATTTTATAACATAAGAACACAATAACAAAGATACAAAACACATCATTCAAGAACATAACAATACAAATAACAGTTGCGGTAATAGGGGCTTTACAAAAGAATAGAAATAAACATATACATCAGTGTTACAAAAATAATGACATAAGTACATACATAAAGATCAGAATAACTTTTGGAACATCAACATCACACATGAGCATTAAAACAGAACAGATAAATGTCTAAACATCTTTACAAAGTAAATAACATAGTATTTGAAAAATTATACAACATAAATCTTATTAGCTAAACACATAAAGACAGGAAAAACACAAATATAAAAGAGTACACAAACACATAGTGAGATAACACAAAAGGAAAGGACAGGGTTCGTTTTCAGTGTAACTTTTGGTACTGCAGTATTTTGCGAACAAAACCTTTTTTGTTCTTGGAGATCTCCCTTCGTTCATCATTATTCCCAAAAAGTCCTATCTGTACCTCTTTTCTGTGTTCCAACCATATTTCTTTCAAAATAGTTAGTTCTTAGTGCACAATACTCATTTTTGCCAAATCTGTTTCTTATATAGTCTACCCCTCTTACGCTAACTTAAATCTACTGAGCTCAGATGCTAAACTAAGGGACGAGGCAATGCAGCATCACATAAAACAATTAATATAAACAGCAATGAAAAAAAACGCAGATTTGCGAAGCAAGCAGCATTAAGAAATTAGCAAAGCAATTGTAATATTACAACTAATCTAAGGCAATGTGCAACAAATAATAACAAGAAATCATTAGTAAAACTGGCTTAACAGAATAATACAAAGTCAAATTCAATAACACTATGCCTGGCAAACAGCAGCAACTTATACCTAAACATGACATAGCTCAAGCAGAAAAAATATTACAGTAAAAATGGCCATGTTTAAAACTTACGTCACATCTTAACACTAGAGTGATGCATCACAAAAACTTACTCTACGAAAAAAATTAACAAGTAGTTGAAAAGAAAATTATGTATGCAGTTCCTGTTATTAGTCCCTTCTTATTGGTCTTTCCATTCCAAGAGCTCCTTTTTCGAAGAATGTGGGTCATAAAATAATTATTTAATAGATCTGTTGACAGAAAGTGTCCACATTAGCAAATGAATTTTTTTTTTTTTATAAAACCTATGCTGCAACACAGCTGGAAACTAGATATCAAATGAAATAAGCAACTATGAAAGGCAAAGCATAAAAATATCATTCAATAGTCATGTGACATTTCATAAGTTAGTGGAAAAATCTCTCAACTAGAGAGACAGTAGTCATAATCAGGTGTATAGACATAAAAATATTTCTCGTCATTTCATTAGGCATCCAGTGTAATCATATGTTTTCAAGTTCGACGGTGTCGTTTTTGCGATGCTTTCTACAAAAGACTGTCAGAAGCGAGGTTAATGGCCTCCCTTTTTGTTTTTCTACCTGTGCCGCTGGAAGGCTAATGGCCCTTTTTTTTTTTTTTTTTTCGGGCGGCTGTCGCCCAGGTGGGTGCCCGCGACGCATTACGTGCAGGTGGTCACTTAACTTTCGTACGGAAATATTTACGACAGCAGTTTTCGCTACAATGGCAGTCTTATATAAAAATTTCATAGGTCAAGCATTTGTGTTACAAATCTGTAGAAACAAAATCCTATAAATATAAGTGTCCAAAAAAAAATATTCGTCAGCATTGTGATACATTCTTATTATACATATACATATTCGTAGACACTTCAATATTTCATCGTAACATACGTATCATAATCAGATTCCTCATATAGCATCATCTCATTGATAATAAACATACCTCAACAACATAATACACATCGTCGCCGTAAAAATAACATCATAACACCTCAGTCAACTCTCAAAATCGTCGTAGCTTTCTAATTTCGAAACCTAAAAAAAATTCTCTGCTCATGTCAAAAGTGTCATCTGCCTCAAACGTACTTTAAAAATCATGATTCCATACCAAACACATCATTCAAAGCTCACATAGTATCACAATGGTTCCAAAAAAATATGAACAGTTTACAAAGTACAAACAAAATACAATTTCATAAGTGTGAAGTTATTCAACTGTGTAATTACGTAAGCATCTGTCACTAATGTAGTAAAAAAAATGTTTGTCTCTCTCAGTTAAATGATCTGATAGCTGTGTAATACTGTGTTGGAGAAATATGGTACCGATGTGTAAAGTTGTATAAGCAAATACCATATTAGCTAGGGTTCCTTGTGGTTGCCACACACATGGTACACAAAGTAAGCGTGTACCCCCCTGAGGATTAATGTAATTATACCCTCAGGTGTTACAGATTACAGCAATGGAATGAGATGTATCACGGAAAACTTTCTTTGTAAAAAAAAATCTTTAAAATAAATGTTTTAAGTATAAAATTAATCACTCAAATACGTGTCCTGTAGCGCTAAACTGTGCGTCATGTTGTAAGATAATTCTATGAAACTGTCGTAGTTATCGTCCTCTGTAAGCAAAGTTCTGCTAAAGTCAATGTACTTACCTCATGATACACAAAAGTGAAATGCTTTGTGTATAGATATCGTCGTTATTACGCTTATTGTTGTGATGAAGAAAGTACTGTACTGTAACGTATTGTTGTGCTACGAAAAAGGCTGTCTCATTGTAGCTATACCACAAAAGTTACTACTAAAACATGTTTTACTTTCCAGAAGAAGTCAGAAAAACTGTGCAGATATAAAACAGATACACCGCAAAAGCAACAAGGTGAATTGTCACTCATTAGTAGCGTCGTGATGTAGTCGAGTAGCTGTCACACAAACTCCAGAATGTATTTTCAAGTAAACCAAAATGTTGCATTAAAACCTCAAGTTAAAAAAAGCACATTATCTCTCAATAAACGGTTTAACGTGAGAAAGGTGGTGTAAACCTTTGCTCTTCCTAGCACGCAGAGTTTGAACAATGCAATTATCATGCGGTATACATCGTTAAAGAATACTGGAATTTTTCTCAAGGTTAGCGTCAATGTTATTTTTCTCGGAGCCAGCTGGCGCACGCGGCTGCCTGCTGTGTGGGTCATTGTCTGTCCCTCTGTTGGCGCGCGTCGTTAATGGGATTTGGAGACCGAACCTCCACAAATTCGCCTTGCCGAGAGGGCCCTGCCGTGTTTAAATCCCGCCAGTTCTGATGCAATTCAGGTCTGTCGTTACGAATATATCGTCTGTCGTCATGTCGGTAGGCTCCGTAGTTTCTTCCTTGTCCGTCACGAGGTGGAGAATTTCTCCCTGAATCGTAACTGTGCGCCGAACTGTTGCGTCTGAAGTTATTCTGCCTCCCTTGATAATAATAATTGTTTTGGTTCCCATATTGTCTGTTTCTATGATTGTCTCTGTCATAGTCATTACTACGGAAATGCGATCTTTCTCTGTAACTATTACTACTCTGCCAACGGTTGTTATACGGGTGGTGTCTGTTTCGGTCACGATTTGTGTTGTGAGAATAGCCTTGTCGCGTCCAGTTATTATTTCTTTCATCGCGGAATTGCGACGGATGTGATCTGTAATTGTTGTGCTCGTGCGTTCCGCGATTGTCAGTGTCAATTTCCAGTTCTTGTAAGAGTCCTTGAAATGCTTCAATGTCGTCTTTGCAACGTCCTGCCAAAATAATATGTCGCAAATGTTCAGGCAGTTTGATTAAGCAAATGCGGATGATTTCTGAGGGGCTGTATGGGTTTGACAGGTACTGATTCTTGTGCAACATGTCTTCAAAATATTTCACAAGACTGGAGAATTCAGATTGTTCGAAATGTTTCATCATTATGATGCCATGTTTTACTCGGTCTTGTGTGGCTTGAGACCAATATGCTGAGAGGAAGGCATGGTAAAATTCTCCTTCACTATGACAATCGTGAATGACCGAACGCATTCTTACAGCTGGTTCATTCTCTAAATAGCCACACATAAATTCTAATCTGTGTTCTAATGACCAGTTAGGGGGAAAACAATGAGAGAATTGATGGAGCCACGCTTGTGGATGAATGTCGTTGGCAGAATTTTTAAACGTTTTGAATTTACGTGTAGTAATGAACAGCTTATAGTCAAAGTCATCATGTCGGCGAGTCGCATATCGGTCATTGTTACGTCGTGTCGGCGGTTCCATCTCAAAATTCGGTGCACCTTGCCAATTTCTTTCATAATTTCCGAAATGCGCTGTGTTATTATTTTGTGGCTGTTCCGTATTTCTATGTCTCTCTTCCTGTATTGGGGCGCGAGTGTCCTCTGAAATACATAATTCTTGTATTACCTCTGTCAGCTGATCTTGTACTTCCCGGATTTCTCTTTGGTGTTGATTCAGATTTTGTTTCAGTTTCCTAATTTGTTCGCTCTCTTGTCATTAAAGACTACCGGTTTTGTGTCATTCAGATTTTCATCTACCTTCGTAGATAGATTAGTGAACTGATCCGAAAGTTCGGCTACTTTCTCTGATAGTGTACTTATTTCCTCAGTGTATTTTTCTGAACCAAGTTTCAGAGTATCTACTGTGTCCTTTAAATTTTCTTGAGTTTTTGCAAGTTGCGTAACCGAATCGGTAAATGCAACTGAATCAATTTTAGCCGACAAGGTCTCATGATTTTCATGAACAATGGTTTGCAGTTCTTTTATAGCTGCTTCGTGATTCTGTAATGCATTTTCATGCCGCGAAAAAATAGGTTGAAAATGCTCACAAATTTGTGTTTTTACGTCATTACAGACTTTTTGACATTTCGATTCAATGTGATGTAACTCAGTAGTTAAATCTTCACGTGTTTGTTCAACCGTGGAGTCTAACTTTTGAAGCTGTTGCTGTGTTTGACTCTGATTTCGTTCCATTTGTTTCTGATTTTGTTCGATTGTGTCTAATTTTTCAAGCTTTTGTTGTGTTTGTCTCTGATGTTGTTCCATTTGTTGCATTAGCTGTAATAACAATGCATTAGTGTCTGGAATCTGTTCCTCTACGCTTTTCGGCAGTGCATTTGCACCGGCAACATTCACATTTTGACAAGCAGAAAATGTGTCTTGACTTATTTGAGAAAACGGTGAGGATCCAAAACCTGAATCTACAGTATTTGTGAGATCGTCTCGTGTCATTTCGGATTCCTGAGCCGCGCTATTGCCGACCGATCGATCGATAATGCTTCCCTGTTCTTTAATTGTTTCGCTGTCTACACCATTGTTTGCAACCCGCTCCATTTCCCTATGCACAATTACCAAATTACTACTTTGAACGTCTGTTAATTCATTACACAGTGGTGCTGGCAAACTACGCTCGTCGTCACTATTATTTCTCAGTTTGCTTTGGAGCCTAGTGTTACGTTTTTCACACGCCATTATTGTCACAGTATTTCACACGACAACACAGAAAAACACAATTTCAAGAGCAAAAATAAGAGAACACATTAACATAACACTGAAAATAATATCTAGTTAATTGCAGCTGCGAAATACTTGGTGCAAATCTACATGCATACCACAACTGTTCTATTGCACAACAATGAAAAACTACAACTACAAAGGAGATTTTCTCTAAAATTACGCGCTAGCAATAAACAAAAGCTACACTAATTACACAAACTACAAGAAAAAATCAGAAGATTCCAGTGAGGTATCCTGGCAGGGTCGCCATATGAAACGTCCCCTTTTTAAACAATTTATACTCGACTGTGCTTAACCTGACACACAATATTTTTTTAGCGCAACGCAATCTGACTTTCAACACACAATGTTTTGTTAGCGCAACGCAATCTGACTTTCAAAATTCTCTACAAGAGAATGGCCCTGACTAACATTAAACTATACCTTTCACAAATCACTTACCTCACAAAAATCTTCGCTGCTCAAGCTACTGCAATACAGCGAGCGCCACTACTGCCAGCTAAATAAAAGATTCAAACTATGGAAGGCACTAACTACTGATAGGGATAGTTAGCAAATGAAAGATATTAATAGAGAACAAACAGTGTATTTACCTTGATATCATGACAAATTACAAAACTCCGCCATCTCTCTCCCCACATCCACCACTGCTGACGGCTCACCTCCAACTGCCCAGCGCTACGCGCTGTTCACAGCCAGCTGCCTAACACTACAATGGTTGAGTATTACAACAATGCAAAGCAGCCACAGACTGCACACGGCACAGCCGGTGATTTTCATACTGAGGTGGCGTTATCAATAAAAAAACCTAAACAGCCTACTTACAATAGTAATTCATAGCGACGCTATTTCTGTGTTAATTCGTTACCGTGAGGGATCGAGGGAATCAGTAAAGAAGGAGTTGTGCATCGGAAAGGAGATACTAGTATCCCAAAAGAATATCCTGTCGTTTCCATAGAAACGTTACTCGATTTAGAAGGAGTAGTCATAGAACCCATAGTATTTCATAGCGATGCAGTTTCTGTGCTATTTCGTCAATGTGAGGGAGCGAGGGATCCAGTAAAGAAGAAATAGTACACGGAAAGGAGATACTCGTATCCCAAAAGAAAATCCTGTCGATTCCATAGAAACGTAACTCGATTTAGAAAGAGATGACATAGAACCCATAGTATTTCATAGCGACGCAATTTCTGTGTTATTCCATGAATGTGAGGGAGCAAGGGATGCAGTAAAGAAGGAATAGTGCATCGGAAAGGAAATACTCGTATCCCAAAAGACAATCCTGTAGTTACCATAGATACGTTAATCGATTTAGAAGGAGAGGTCATAGAACCCACAGCAATTCATAGCGACGCTATTTCGGTGTTAATTCGTCAATGTGAGGAATCGAGGAACGAAGTATAGAAGGAATAGTGCATCGCAAAGGAGATACTCGTATCGCAAAAGAAAATCCTGTCGTTTCCATAGAAACGTTACTCGATTTAGAACGTGAAGTCACAGAACACATAGTATTTCATAGCGAACTATTTCTGTGTTAATTCTTCAATGTGAGGGAGCGGGGGATGCAGTAAAGAAGGAATAGTGCATCGGAAAAGAGATAGTCGTATCCCAAATGAAAATCCTGTCGTTTCCATAGAAACGTTACTCAATTTTGAAGGATATGTCATAGAACCCATAGTATTTCATAGCGACGTAATTTCTTTGTTGAGTCGTCAATGTGTGGGAGCTAGGGATGCAGTAAAGAAGGAATAGTGCATCGGAAACAAGATAGTCGTATCCGAAAAGAAATTCCCGTCGTTTCCATAGAAACGTTACTCGATTTAGAAGGAGATGTCATAGAGCCCATAGTATTTCATAGCGCTTCAATTTTTGTGATAATTCGTAAATGTGAGGTAGCGAGCGCTGCAATAAGGAAAGAATAGTGCATCGGAAAAGAGATACCCGTAACCCAAAAGAAAATCCTTTCGTTTCCAATGAAACGTTACTCGATTTAGAAGGAGATGTCATAGAACCCATAGTATTTCATTGTGACGCAATTTCTGTGTTAATTCGTCAATGTGAGGAAGCGAGGGATGCAGTAAACAAGAAATAGTACACGGAAAGGAGTTACTCTTATCCCAAAAGAAAATCCCGTCGTTTCCATAGAAACGTTACTCGATTTAGAACGAGAATTCATAGAAAACATAGTATTACATACCGACGCAATTTCTGTGTTAATTCGTCAATGTGAGGGAGCGAGGGATGCAGTAAAGAAGGAATAGTGCATCGGAAAAGAGATACTCGTATCCCAAAAGAAAATCCTTTCGTTTCCATAGAAATGTTACTCGATTTAGAAGGAGATGTCATAGAGCAAATAGTATTTCATAGCGACTTAATTTCATTGTTATTTCGTCAATGTGAGGAAGCGAGGGATGCAGTAAAGAAGGAATAGTGCATCGGAAAGGAGATAGTCGTATCTCAAAAGAAAATCCTGTCGTTTCCATACAAACGTTACTCGATTTAGAAGGAGTAGTCATAGAACCAATAGTATTTCATAGCGACGCATTTTCTGTGATAATTCGTTAATGTTAGGGAGTGAGGGATGCAGTAAAGAAGGAATAGTGCATCGGAAAGGAGATAGTCGTATCTCAAAAGGAAATCCTGTCTTTTCCATAGAAACGTTACTCGATTTAGAAGGAGAAGTCATAGAACCAATAGTATTTCATAGCGACGCATTTTCTGTGATAATTCGTTAATGTTAGGCAGTGAGGGATGCAGTAAAGAAGGAATAGTGCATCGGAGAGGAGATACTCGTATCTCAAAAGAAAATCCAGTCGTTTCCATAGAAACGTTACTCGATTTAGAAGGAGAAATCATAGAACACATGGTAATTCATAGCGACGCTATTTCTGTGTTAATTCGTTACCGTGAGGGAGCGAGGGAATCAGTAAAGAAGGAGTAGTGCATCGGAAAGGAGATACTAGTATCCCAAAAGAATATCCTTTCGTTTCCATAGAAACGTTACTCGATTTAGATGGAGTAGTCATAGAACCCATAGTATTTCATAGCGATGCTGTTTCTGTGCTATTTCGTCAATGTGAGGGAGCGAGGGATTCAGTAAAGAAGAAATAGTACACGGAAAGGAGATACTCGTATCCCAAAAGAAAATCCTGTCGATTCCATAGAAACGTAACTCGATTTAGAAAGAGATGACATAGAACCCATAGTATTTCATAGCGACGCAATTTCTGTGTTATTCCGTGAATGTGAGGGAGCGAGGGATGCAGTAAAGAAGGAATAGTGCATCGGAAAGGAGATCCTCGTATCCCAAAAGAAAATCCTGTAGTTACCATAGATACGTTAATCGATTTAGAAGGAGAAGTCATAGAACCCACAGCAATTCATAGCGACGCTATTTCTGTGTTAATTCGTCAATGTGAGGGATCGAGGAATGAAGTATAGAAGGAATAGTTCATCGCAAAGGAGATACTCGTATCGCAAAAGAAAATCCTGTCGTTTCCATAGCAACATTACCCGATTTAGAAGGAGAAGTCATAGAACCCATAGTATTTCATAGCGACGCAATTTCTGTGTTAATTCGTCAATGTAAGGGAGCGAGGGATGCAGTAAAGAAGGAATAGTGCATCGGAAAAGAGATAGTCGTATCCCAAAAGAAAATCCTGTCGTTTCCATAGAAACGTTACTCGATTTAGAAGGGGAAGTCATAGAACACATAGTATTTCATACCGACGCAATTTCTGTGTTAATTCGTAAATGTGAGGGAGCGAGGGATGCAGTAAAGAAGGAATAGTGCATCGGAAAGGAGATACTCGTATCCCAAAAGAAAATCCTTTCGTTTCCATAGAAATGTTACTCTATTTAGAAGGAGATGTCATAGAGCCTATAGTATTTCATAACGTCTTAATTTCATTGTCAATTCGTCAATGTGAGGAAGCGAGGAATGTGCTAAAGAAGGAATAGTGCGTCGGAAAGGAGATAGTCGTATCTCAAAAGAAAATCCTTACGTTTCCATAGAAACGTAACTCGATTTAGAAGGAGAAGTCATAGTACCAATAGTATTTCATAGCGACGCAATGTCTGTGTTAATTCGTCAATGTTAGGGATCGAAGGATGCAGTAAAGAAGGAATAGAGCATCGGAAAGGAGATAGTCGTATCCCAAAAGAAAATCCTGTCGTTTCCATAGAAACGTTACTCGATTTAGAAGGAGAAGTCATAGAACACATAGTATTTCATAGCGACGCAATTTCTGGGCTAATTCGTCAATGTGAGGGATCGTGGGATGCAGTAAAGAAGGAAAAGTGCGTCGGAAACGAGATACTCGTATCCCAAAAGAATATCATGTCGTTTCCATAGAAACGTACTCTATTTAGTAGGAGTAGTCATAGAACCCATAGTATTCCGTAGCGACGCAGTTTCTGTGTTAATTCATCAATGTGAAGGGGCGAGTGATGCAGTAAACAAGGAATAGTGCATCGGAAAGGAGATACCCGTATCCCAAATGTAAATCCCGACGTTTCCATAGAAACGTTACTCGATTTGGAAGGAGAAGTCATAGAACCAATAGTATTTCATAGCGTCGAAATTTCTGTGTTAATTCGTCAATGTTAGGGATCGAAGGATACAGTAAAGAAGGAATAGAGCATCGGAAAGGAGATACTCGTATCCCAAAAGAAAATCCTTACGTTTCCATAGAAATGTTACTCGATTTAGAAGGAGATGTCATAGAGCAAATAGTATTTCATAGCGACTTAATTTCATTGTTAATTCGTCAATGTGAGGAAGCGACGGATGCAGTAAAGAAGGAATAGTGCATCGGAAAGGAGATAGTAGTATCCCAAAGAAAATCCTGTCGTTTCCATAGAAACGTAACTCGATTTAGAAGAAGAAGTCATAGAACACATAGTATTACATACCGACGCAATTTCTGTGTTAATTCGTCAATGTGAGCGAGCGAGGAATGCAGTAAAGAAGGAATAGTGCATCGGAAAAGAGATACTCGTATCCCAAAAGAAAATCCTTTCGTTTCCATAGAAATATTACTCGATTTAGAAGGAGATGTCATAGAGCAAATAGTATTTCATAGCGACTTAATTTCATTGTTATTTCGTCAATGTGAGGAAGCGAGGGATGCAGTAAAGAAGGAACAGTGCATCGGAAAGGAGATAGTCGTATCTCAAAAGAAAATCCTGTCGTTTCCATAGAAACGTTACTCGATTTAGAAGGAGTAGTCATAGAACCAATAGTATTTCATAGCGACGCATTTTCTGTGATAATTCGTTAATGTTAGCGAGTGAGGGATGCAGTAAAGAAGGAATAGTGCATCGGAAAGGAGATAGCCGTATCTCAAAAGAAAATCCTGTCGTTTCCATAGAAACGTTACTCGATTTAGAAGGAGAAGTCATAGATCCAATAGTATTTCATAGCGACGCATTTTCTGTGATAATTCGTTAATGTTAGGGAGTGAGGGATGCAGTAAAGAAGGAATAGTGCAGCGGAGAGGAGATACTCGTATCTCAAAAGAAAATTCAGTCGTTTCCATAGAAACGTTACTCGTTTTAGAAGGAGAAGTCATAGAACACATAGTAATTCATAGCGACGCTATTTCTGTGTTAATTCGTTACCGTGAGGGATCGAGGGAATCAGTAAAGAAGGAGTAGTGCATCGGAAAGGAGATACTAGTATCCCAAAAGAATATCCTGTCGTTTCCATAGAAACGTTATTCGATTTAGAAGTAGTAGTCATAGAACCCATAGTATTTCATAGCGATGCAGTTTCTGTGCTATTTCGTCAATGTGAGGGAGCGAGGGATTCACTAAAGAAGAAATAGTACACGGAAAGGAGATACTCGTATCCCAAAAGAAAATCCTGTCTATTCCATAGAAACGTATCTCGATTTAGAAAGAGATGACATAGAACCCATAGTATTTCATAGCGACGCAATTTCTGTGTTATTCCATGAATGTGAGGGAGCAAGGGATGCAGTAAAGAAGGAATAGTGCATCGGAAAGGAGATACTCGTATCCCAAAAGACAATCCTGTAGTTACCATAGATACGTTAATCGATTTAGAAGGAGAGGTCATAGAACCCACAGCAATTCATAGCGACGCTATTTCGGTGTTAATTCGTCAATGTGAGGAATCGAGGAATGAAGTATAGAAGGAATAGTGCATCGCAAAGGAGATACTCGTATCGCAAAAGAAAATCCTGTCGTTTCCATAGAAACGTTACTGGATTTAGAACGTGAAGTCACAGAACACATAGTATTTCATAGCGAACTATTTCTGTGTTAATTCGTCAATGTGAGGGAGCGGGGGATGCAGTAAAGAAGGAATAGTGCATCGGAAAAGAGATAGTCGTATCCCAAATGAAAATCCTGTCGTTTCCATAGAAACGTTACTCAATTTTGAAGGATATGTCATAGAACCCATAGTATTTCATAGCGACGTAATTTCTTTGTTGAGTCGTCAATGTGTGGGAGCTAGGGATGCAGTAAAGAAGGAATAGTGCATCGGAAACAAGATAGTCGTATCCGAAAAGAAAATCCCGTCGTTTCCATAGAAACGTTACTCGATTTAGAAGGAGATGTCATAGAGCCCATAGTATTTCATAGCGCTTCAATTTTTGTGATAATTCGTCAATGTGAGGTAGCGAGCGCTGCAGTAAAGAAGGAATAGTGCATCGGAAAAGAGATACCCGTAACCCAAAAGAAAATCCTTTCGTTTCCAATGAAACGTTACTCGATTTAGAAGGAGATGTAATAGAACCCATAGTATTTCATTGTGACGCAATTTCTGTGTTAATTCGTCAATGTAAGGAAGCGAGGGATGCAGTAAAGAGGGAATAGTGCATCGGAAAGGAGGTAGTCGTATCTCAAAAGAAAATCCTGTCGTTTCCATAGAAACGTTACTCGATTTAGAACGAGAATTCATAGAAAACATAGTATTACATACCGAAGCAATTTCTGTGTTAATTCGTCAATGTGAGGGAGCGAGGGATGCAGTAAAGAAGGAATAGTGCATCGGAAAAGAGATACTCGTATCCCAAAAGAAAATCCTTTCGTTTCCATAGAAATGTTACTCGATTTAGAAGGAGATGTCATAGGGCAAATAGTATTTCATAGCGACTTAATTTCATTGTTATTTCGTCAATGTGAGGAAGCGAGGGATGCAGTAAAGAAGGAATAGTGCATCGGAAAGGAGATAGTCGTATCTCAAAAGAAAATCCTGTCATTTCCATAGAAACGTTACTCGATTTAGAAGGAGTAGTCATAGAACCAATAGTATTTCATAGCGACGCATTTTCTGTGATAATTCGTTAATGTTAGGGAGTGAGGGATGCAGTAAAGAAGGAATAGTGCATCGGAAAGGAGATAGTCGTATCTCAAAAGAAAATCCTGTCTTTTCCATAGAAACGTTACTCGATTTAGAAGGAGAAGTCATAGAACACATGGTAATTCATAGCGACGCTATTTCTGTGTTAATTCGTTACCGTGAGGGAGCGAGGGAATCAGTAAAGAAGGAGTAGTGCATCGGAAAGGAGATACTAGTATCCCAAAAGAATATCCTTTCGTTTCCATACAAACGTTACTCGATTTAGAAGGAGTAGTCATAGAACCCATAGTATTTCATAGCGATGCAGTTTCTGTGCTATTTCGTCAATGTGAGGGAGCGAGGGATTCAGTAAAGAAGAAATAGTACACGGAAAGGAGATACTCGTATCCCAAAAGAAAATCCTGTCGATTCCATAGAAACGTAACTCGATTTAGAAAGAGATGACATAGAACCCATAGTATTTCATAGCGACGCAATTTCTGTGTTATTCCGTGAATGTGAGGGAGCGAGGGATGCAGTAAAGAAGGAATAGTGCATCGGAAAGGAGATACTCGTATCCCAAAAGAAAATCCTGTAGTTACCATAGATACGTTAATCGATTTAGGAGGAGAAGTCATAGAACCCACAGCAATTCATAGCGACGCTATTTCGGTGTTAATTCGTCAATGTGAGGAATCGAGGAATGAAGTATAGAAGGAATAGTACATCGCAAAGGAGATACTCGTATCGCAAAAGAAAATCCTGTCGTTTCCATAGAAACGTTACTCGATTTAGAACGTGAAGTCACAGAACACATAGTATTTCATAGCGAACTATTTCTGTGTTGATTAGTCAATGTGAGGGACCGAGGGATGCAATAAAGAAGGGATAGTTCATCGGAAAAGAGATAGTCGTATCCCACAAGAAAGTAATTTCGTTTCCATAGAAACGTTACTCCATTTAGAAGGATATGCCATAGAACCCATAGTATTTCATAGCGACGTAATTTCTTTGTTGATTCGTCAATGTGTGTGAGCGAGGGATGCAGTAAAGAAGGAATAGTGCATCGGAAAGGAGATAGTCGTATCCGAAAAGAAAATCCCGTCGTTTCCATAGAAACGTTACTCCATTTACAAGGAAATGTCATTGAACCCATTGTATTTCATAGCGCTTCAATTTCTGTGATAATTCGACAATGTGAGGTAGCGAGGGATGCAGTAAAGAAGGAATAGTGCATCGGAAAGGAGATACTCGTATCCCAAAAGAATATCCTGTCGTTTCCAATGAAACGTTACTCAATTTAGATGGAGATGTCATAGAACCCATAGTATTTCATTGTGACGCAATTTTTGTGTTAATTCGTCAATGTGAGAGAGAGAGGGATGCAGTAAAGAAGGAATAGTGCATCGGAAAGGAGATACTCGTATCCCAAGAGAAAATCCTGTCGTTTCCATACAAACGTTACTCGATTTAGAAGGAGAAGTCACAGAACCCATAGTATTTCATAGCGGCGCTATTTCTGTGTTAATTCGTCAATGTGAGGGAGCGAGGGATGCAGTAAAGAAGGAATAGTGCATCGGAAAGCAGATACTCGTATCCCAAAAGAAAATCCTGTCATTTCCATAGAAACGTTACTCAATATAGAAGGTGAAGTCACAGAACACATAGTATTTCATAGCGAACTATTTCTGTGTTAATTAGACAATGTGAGGGAGCGCGGGATGCAGTAAGGAAGGAATAGTACATCGGAAAAGAGATAGTCGTATCCCTCAAGATATTCCTGTCGTTTCTATAGATACGTTATTCTTTTTAGAAGGAGATGTCATAGAACCCATAGTATTTCATAGCATTTCAATTTCTGTGATAATTCGTCAATGTGAGGTAGCGAGGAATGCAGTAAAGAAGGAATAGTGCATCGCAAAGCACATACTTGTATCCCAAAAGAAAATCCTGTCGTTTCCATTGAAACGTTACTCGATTTAGAAGGAGATGTCATAGAAATCATAGTATTTCATTGTGATGCAATTTCTGTGTTAAATCGTCAATGTGAGGGAGCGAGGGATGAAGTAAGAAGGAATAGCGCATCGGAAAAGAGATAGTCGTATCCCAAAAGAAAATCCTGTCGTTTCCATAGAAACGTTACACGATTAAGAAGGAGATGTCATAGAACTCATAGTATTTCATTGTCATGCAATTTCTGTGTTAAATCGTCAATGTGAGGGAGCGAGTGAGGCGTAAAGAAGGAATAGTGCATCGGAAAGGACATACTCGTATCCCAAAAGAAAATCCTGTCGTTTCCATAGAAACGTTACTCGATTTAGTAGGAGAAGTCATAGAACCCATAGGAATTCATAGCGACGCTATTTCTGTGTTAATTCGTAAATGTGAGGGAGCGACGGATGAAGTAAGAAGGAATAGTGCATCGGAAAGGAGATATTCGTATCCCAAAATAAAATCCTGTCGTTTCCATAGAAACGTTACTCGATTTAGAAGGAGAAGTCACAGAACCGATAGTATTTCATAGCGCCGCTATTTCTGTGTTAATTCGTCAATGTGAGGGAGCGAGGGATGAAGTAAAGAAGGAATAGCGCATCGGAAAAGAGATAGTCGTATCGCAAAAGAAAATCCTGACGTTTCCATAGAAACGTTACTCGATTTAGTAGCAGAAGTCATAGAACCCATAGTATTTCAGAGCGACGCAATTTCTGTGTTAATTCGTCAATGTTAGGGATCGAAGGATGCAATAAAGAAGGAATAGTGCATCGGAAAGGAGATACTCGTATCCCAAAAGAAAATCCTGTCATTTCCATAGAAACGTTACTCGATTTAGAAGGTGAAGTCACAGAACACATAGTATTTCATAGCGAACTATTACTGTGTTAATTAGATAATGTGAGGGAGCGAGGGATGCAGTGAAGAAGGAATAGTGCATCGGAAAAGAGATAGTCGTATCCCACAAGATATTCCTGTCGTTTCTATAGATACGTTATTCTTTTTAGAAGGAGATGTCATAGAACCCATAGTATTTCATAGCATTTCAATTTCAGTGATAATTCGTCAATGTGAGGTAGCGAGGAATGCAGTAAAGAAGGAATAGTGCATCGCAAAGCAGATACTCGTATCCCAAAAGAAAATCCTGTCGTTTCCATTGAAACGTTACTCGATTTAGAAGGAGATGTCATAGAACCCATAGTATTTCATTGTGATGCAATTTTTGTATTAAATCGTCAATGTGAGGGAGCGAGGGATGAAGTAAGAAGGAATAGCGCATCGGAAAAGATATAGACGTATCCCAAAAGAAAATCCTGTCGGTTCCATAGAAACGTTACTCGATTTAGAAGGAGATGTCATAGAACCCATAGTATTTCATTGTGATGCAATTTCTGTGTTAAATCGTCAATGTGAGGGAGCGAGTGAGGCGTAAAGAAGGAATAGTGCATCGGAAAGGACATACTCGTATCCCAAAAGAAAATCCTGTCGTTTCCATAGAAACGTTACTCGATTTAGTAGGAGAAGTCATAGAACCCATAGCAATTCATAGCGACGCTATTTCTGTGTTAATTCGTAAATGTGAGGGAGCGAGGGATGAATTAAGAAGGAATAGTGCATCGGAAAGGAGATACTCGTATCCCAAAATAAAATCCTGTCGTTTCCATAGAAACGTTACTCGATTGAGAAGGAGAAGTCACGGAACCCATAGTATTTCATAGCGACGCTATTTCTGTGTTAATTCGTCAATTTTAGGGATCGAAGGATGCAGTAAAGAAGGAATAGTGCATCGGAAAGGAGATACTCGTATCCCGAAAGAAAATCCTGTCATTTCCATAGAAACGTTACTCGATTTAGAAGGTGAAGTCACAGAACACATAGTATTCTATAGCGAACTATTTCTGTGTTAATTAGACAATGTGAGGGAGCGAGGGATGCAGTAAAGAAGGAATAGTGCATCGGAAAAGAGATAGACGTATCCCACAAGATATTCCTGTCGTTTCTATAGATACGTTATTCTTTTTAGAAGGAGATGTCATAGAACCCATAGTATTTCATAGCATTTTAATTTCTGTGATAATTCGTCAATGTGAGGTAGCGAGGAATGCAGTAAAGAAGGAATAGTGCATCGGAAAGCAGATACTCGTATCCCAAAAGAAAATCCTGACGTTTCCATTGAAACGTTACTCGATTTAGAAGGAGATGTCATAGAACTCACAGTATTTCATTCTGACGCAATTTCTGTGTTAATTCGTCAATGTGAGGGAGCGAGGGATGCAGTAAAGAAGGAATAGTGCATCGGAAAGGAGATACTCGTATCCCAAAATAAAATCCTGTCGTTTCCACTGAAACGTTACTCGATTTAGAAGGAGATGTCATAGAACCCATAGTATTTCATTGTGACGCAATTTCTGTGTTAATTCGTCAATGTGAGGGAGCGAGGGATGCAGTAAAGAAGGAATAGTGCATCGGAAAAGAGACAGTCGTATCCCAAAAGAAAATCCTGTCGTTTCCATAGATACGTTACCCGATTTTGAAGCAGAAGTCATAGAACCCACAGTATTTCATTCTGACGCAATTTCTGTGTTAATTCGTCAATGTGAGGGAGCGAGGGATGCAGTAAAGAAGGAATAGTGCATCGGAAAGGAGATACTCGTATCCCAAAAGAAAATCCTGTCGTTCCCATAGAAACGTTACTCGATTTAGAAGAAGTCACAGAAACCATAGTATTTCATAGCGACGCTATTTCTGTGTTAATTCGTCAATGTGAGGGAGCGAGGGATGCAGTAAAGAAGGAATAGTGCATCGGAAAAGAGATAGTCGTATCCCAAAAGAAAATCCTGTCGTTTCCATAGATACGTTACTCGATTTCGAAGCAGAAGTCATAGAACCCATAGTATTTCATAGCGACCTAATTTCTGTGTTAATTCGTCAATGTGAGGGAGCGAGTGATGCAGTAAAGAAGGAATAGTGCATCGGAGAGGAGATACTCGTATCCCATAGAAAATCCTGTCGTTTCCATAGAAACGTTACTCGATTTAGAAGGAGATGTCATACAACCCATAGTATTTCATAGCGACCTAATTTCTGTGTTAATTCCCCAATGTGAGTGAGCGAGGGATGCAGTAAAGAAGGAATAGTGCATCGGAAAGGAGACACTGGTATCTCAAAAGAAAATCCTGTCGTTGCCATAGAAATGTTACTCGATAAAGAAGGAGAAGTCATAGAACCCATAGTATTTCATAGCGACACAATTTCTGTGTTAAGTTGTCAATGTGAGGGAGCGAGTGATGCAGTAAAGAAGGAATAGTGCATCGGAGAGGAGATACTCGTATCCCATAGAAAATCCTGTCGTTTCCATAGAAACGTTACTCGATTTAGAAGGAGAAGTCATAGAACCCATAGTATTTCATACCGACGCAATTTCTGTGTTAATTCGTCAATGTGAGGGAGTGAAAGACGCAGTAAAGAAGGAAAAGTGCATCGGAAGGGAGATACTAGTATCCCAAAAGAAAATCCTGTCGTTTCCATAGAAACGTTACTCGATTTAGAAGGAGAAGTCATAGAACCCATAGTATTTCATACCGACGCAATATCTGTGATAATTCGTCAATGTGAGGGAGCGAGGGAAGCAGTAAAGAAGGATTAGTGCATCGGAAAATAGATACTTGTATCCCAAAAGAAAATCCTGAGTTTCCTTAGAAGCGTTACTCGATTTACGAGGTGATGTCATAGAATACATAGTATTTCATAGCGACACAATTTCTGTGTTAATTCGTCAATGTAAGGGAGCGAGGGATACAGTAAAGAAGGAATAGTGCATCGGAAAGGTAATACTCGTATCCCAAAGAAAATCCTGTCGTTTCCATAGAAACGTTACTCGATTTAGAAGGAGATGTCATAGAACCCATAGTATTTCATAGCGACGCAATTTCTGTGTTAATTCGTCAATGTGAGGGAGCGAGGGATGCAGTAAAGAAGGAATAGTGCATCGGAAGGGAGATACTCGTATCCCAAAAGAAAATCCTCTCGTTTCCGTAGAAACGTTACTCGATTTAGAAGGAGAAGTCATAGAACCCATTGTATTTCATAGCGACCCAATTTCTGTGTTGATTCGTCAATGTGAGGGAGTGAGGGATGCAATAAAGAAGGAATAGTGCATCGGAAAGGAGATACTCGTATCCCAAAGCAAATCCTGTCGTTTTAATAGAAGAGTTACTCGATTTAGAAGGAGATGTCATAGAACCCATAGAATTTCATAGCGACGCAAATTCTGTGTTAATTCGTCAATGTGAGGGAGCGAGGGATGCAGTAAAGAAGGAATAGTGCATCGGAAAGGAGACAATCGTATCCCAAAAGAAAATCCTGTCGTTACCATAGAAACGTTACTCGATATAGAAGGACATGTCATAGAGCGTATAGTAATTCATAGCGACCCAATTTCTGTGTTAATTCGTCAATGTGAGGGAGTGAGCGATGCAGTAAAGAAGGAATAGTGCATCGGAAAGGAGACAATCGTATCCCAAAAGAACATCCTGTCGTTTCCATAGAAACTTTACTCGATTTAGAAGGAGATGTCATAGATCCCATAGTGTTTCATAGCGACGCAATTTCTGTGTTTATTCGTCAATGTGAGGGAGCGAGGAATGCAGTAAAGAAGGAATAGTGCATCGGAAAGGAGATAGTTGTATCCCAGAAGAAAATCCTATCGTTTCCATAGAAACGTTACTCGATTTAGGAGCAGAAGTCATAGAACCCATAGTATTTCATAGCGCTTCAATTTCTGTGATAATTCGTCAATGTGAGGGAGCGAGGGATGCAGTAAAGCAGGAATAGTGCATCGGAAAGGAGATACACGTATCCCAAAATAAAATCCTATCGTTTCCATAGAAATGTTACTTGATTCAGAAGGAGATGTCATAGAACTATAGTATTTTATAGTGACTCAATTTCTGAGTTAATTCTTCAGTGTGAGGGAGCGAGGGATGCAGTAAAAAAGGAATAGTGCATCGGAAAGGAGATACTCGTATCCCAAAAGAAAATCCTGTCGTTGCCATAGAAATGTTACTCGATAAAGAAGGAGAAGTCATAGAACCCATGGTATTTCATAGCGACAAAATTTCTGTGTTAATTTGTCAATGTGAGGGAGCGAGGGTTGCAGTAAAGAAGGAATAGTACATCGGAAAGGAGATACGCGTATCCCATAGAAAATCCTGTCGTTTACATAGAAACGTTACTAGATTTAGAAGGAGATGTCATAGAACCCATTGTATTTCATAGCGACGCAATTTCTGTGATAATTCGTCAATGTGAGGGAGCGATTGATGCAGTAAAGAAGGAATAGTGCATCGGAAAGGATATACTCGTGTCCCAAAAGAAAATGCTGTCGTTTCCATAGAAACGTTACTCCATTTAGAAGGAGAAGTCATAGAACCCATAGTATTTCATACCGACGCAATTTCTGTGTTAATTCGTCAATGTGAGGGAGTGAAGGACGCAGTAAAGAAGGAAATGTCGGAAGGGAGATACTAGTATCGCAAAAGAAAATACAATCGTTTCCATAGAAACGTTACTCGATTTAGAAGGAGAAGTCATACAACCCATAGTATTTCATACCGACGCAATATCTGTGATAATTCGTCAATGTGAGGGAGCGAGGGATGCAGTAAAGAAGGAATAGTGCATCGGAAAGGAGATACTCGTATCCCAAAAGAAAATACTGACGTTTCCATAGAAACGTTACTCAATTAAGAAGGAGAAGTCATGGAACACATAGTATTTCCTAGCGACGCTATTTCTGTGTTAATTCGACACTGTGAGGGAGTGAGGGATGCAATAAAGAAGGAATAGTGCATCGGAAAGGAGATACTCGTATCCCAAAGAAAATCCTGTCGTTTTAATAGAAGAGTTACTCGATTTAGAAGGAGATGTCATAGAACCCATAGAATTTCATAGCGACGCAAATTCTGTGTTAATTCGACAATGTGAGGGAGCGAGGGATGCAGTAAAGAAGGAATAGTGAATTGGAAAGAAGATAGTCGTAAACCAAAAGAAAATCCCGTCGTTTCCATAGAAACGTTACACGATTTAGAAGGAGAAGTCATGGAACACATAGTATTTCATAGCGCTTCAATTTCTCTGATAATTCGTTAAAGTGACGGAGCGAGGGATGCAGTGAAGTAGGAATTGTGCATCGGAAAGGAGATACTCGTATCCCAAAAGAAAATCCTGTCATTTCCATAGAAACGTTACTCGATTTAGATGGTGAAGTCACAGAATACATAGCATTTCATAGCGAACTATTTCTGTGTTAATTAGACAATGTGAGGGAGCGAGGGATGCAGTAAAGAAGGAATAATGCATCGGAAAAGAGATACTCGTATCCCAAAAGAATATCCTTTCGTTTCCAATGAAACGTTACTCGATTTAGAAGGAGATGTCATTGAACGCATAGTATTTCATAGCGCTTCAATTTCTGTGATATTTCGTCAATGTCAGGTAGCGAGGGATGCAGTAAAGGAGGAATAGTGCATCGGAAAGGAGATTCTCGTATCCCAAAAGACAATCCTGTCGTATCCATTGTAACGTTACTCGATTTAGAAGGAGATATCATAGAACCCACACTATTTCATTCTGACGCAATTTTTGTGTTAATTCGTCAATGTGAGGGAGCGTGGGATGCAGTAAAGAAGGAATAGTGCATCGGAAAATAGATACTCGTATCCCAGAAGAAAATCCCGTCGGTTCCATTGAAAAGTTACTCGATTTAGACCGAGATGTCATAGAACCCATAGTATTTCATTGTGACGCAATTTCTGTGTTAATTCGTCAATGTGAGGGAGTGAGGGATGCAGTAAAGAAGAAATAGTACACTGAAAGGAGATACTCGTATCCCAAAAGAGAATCCCGTCGTTTCCATAGAAACGTTACTCGATTTAGAAGGTGAAGTCACAGAACACATAGTATTTCATAGCGACGCAATTTCTGTGATAATTCGTCAATGTGAGGGAGCGAGGGATGCAGTAAAGAAGGAATAGTGCATCGGAAAGGAGATAGTCGAATCCCAAAAGAAAATCATGTCGTTTCCGTAGAATTGTTACCTGATCTAGAAGGAGAAGTCATATAACCCATAGTATTTCATAGCGACGCAATTTCTGTGATAATTCGTCAATGAGAGGGAGCGAGGGATGCAGTAAAGAAGGAATAGTGCATCGGAAAGGAGATACTCGTATCCCAAAAGAACATCCTGTCGTTTCCATAGAAACTTTATTCGATTTAGAAGTAGTAGTCATAGAACCCCATAGTATTTCATAGCGACGCAATTTCTGTGTTAATTCGTCAATGTGAGGGAGCGTGGGATGCAGTATAGAGGGAATAGTGCATCGGAAAGGAGATATTCGTATCCCAAAAGAAAATCCTGTCGTTTCCATAGAAACGTTACTCGATTTAGAAGGAGATGTCATAGATCCCATAGTATTTCATAGCGACGCAATTTCTGTGTTAATTCGTCAATGTGAGGGAGCGAGGGATGCAGTAAAGAAGGAAATGTGCATCGGAAGGGAGATACTCGTATCCCAAAAGAAAATCCCGTCGTTTCCGTAGAAACGTTACTCGATTTAGAAGGAGAAGTCATAGAACCCATTGTATTTCATAGCGACCCAATTTCCGTGTTAATTCGTCAATGTGAGGGAGTGAGGGATGCAATAAAGAAGGAATAGTGCATCGGAAAGGAGATACTCGTATCCCAAAGAAAATCCTGTCGTTTTAATAGAAGAGTTACTCGATTTAGAAGGAGATGTCATAGAACCCACAGAATTTCTTAGCGACGCAAATTCTGTGTTAATTCGTCAATGTGAGAGAGCGAGGGATGCAGTAAAGAAGGAATAGTGCATCGGAAAGGAGATAGTCGTATCCCAAAAGAAAATCCTGTCGTTTCCATAGAAACGTTACTCGATGTAGAAGGACATGTCATAGAGCGTATAGTAATTCATAGCGACGTAATTTCATTGTTAATTCGTCAATGTGAGGGAGTGAGGGATGCAGTAAAGAAGGAATAGTGCATCGGAAAGGAGATAGTCGAATCCCAAAAGAAAATCATGTCGTTTCTGTAGAATTGTTACCTGATCTAGAAGGAGAAGTCATATAACCCATAGTATTTCATAGCGACGCAATTTCTGTGATAATTCGTCAATGAGAGGGAGCGAGGGATGCAGTAAAGAAGGAATAGTGCATCGGAAAGGAGATACTCGTATCCCAAAAGAACATCCTGTCGTTTCCATAGAAACATTATTCGATTTAGAAGTAGTAGTCATAGAACCCCATAGTATTTCATAGCGACGCAATTTCTGTGTTAATTCGTCAATGTGAGGGAGCGTGGGATGCAGTAAAGAGGGAATAGTGCATCGGAAAGGAGATATTCGTATCCCAAAAGAAAATCCTGTCGTTTCCATAGAAACGTTACTCGATTTAGAAGGAGATGTCATAGATCCCATAGTATTTCATAGCGACGCAATCTCTGTGTTAATTCGTCAATGTGAGGGAGCGAGGGATACAGTAAAGAAGGAATAGTGCATCGGAAAGGAGATACTCGTATCCCAAAAGAAAATCCTGACGTTTCCATAGAAACGTTACTCAATTAAGAAGGAGAAGTCATAGAACACATAGTATTTCCTAGCGACGCTATTTCTGTGTTAATTCGACACTGTGAGGGAGTGAGGGATGCAATAAAGAAGGAATAGTGCATCGGAAAGGAGATACTCGTATCCCAAAGAAAATCCTGTCGTTTTAATAGAAGAGTTACTCGATTTAGAAGGAGATGTCATAGAACACATAGAATTTCATAGCGACGCAAATTCTGTGTTAATTCGACAATGTGAGGGACCGAGGGATGCAGTAAAGAAGGAATAGTGAATTGGAAAGAAGATAGTCGTAACCCAAAAGAAAATCCCGTCGTTTCCATAGAAACGTTACACGATTTAGAAGGAGAAGTCATAGAACACATAGTATTTCATAGCGCTTCAATTTCTCTGATAATTCGTTAATGTGAGGGAGCGAGGGATGCAGTGAAGTAGGAATTGTGCATCGGAAAGGAGATACTCGTATCCCAAAAGAAAATCCTGTCATTTCCATAGAAACGTTACTCGATTTAGATGGTGAAGTCACAGAACACATAGTATTTCATAGCGAACTATTTCTGTGTTAATTAGACAATGTGAGGGAGCGAGGGATGCAGTAAAGAAGGAATAGGGCATCGGAAAAGAGATACTCGTATCCCAAAAGAATATCCTTTCGTTTCCAATGAAACGTTACTCGATTTAGAAGGAGATGTCATTGAACCCATAGTATTTCATAGCGCTTCAATTTCTGTGATATTTCGTCAATGTGAGGTAGCGAGGGATGCATTAAAGGAGGAATAGTGCATCGGAAAGGAGATTCTCGTATCCCAAAAGACAATCCTGTCGTTTCCATTGTAACGTTACTCGATTTAGAAGCAGATATCATAGAACCCACAGTATTTCATTCTGACGCAATTTTTGTGTTAATTCGTCAATGTGAGGGAGCGTGGGATGCAGTAAGGAAGGAATAGTGCATCGGAAAATAGATACTCGTATCCCAGAAGAAAATCCCGTCGGTTCCATTGAAAAGTTACTCGATTTAGACCGAGATGTCATAGAACCCATAGTATTTCATTGTGACGCAATTTCTGTGTTAATTCGTCAATGTGAGGGAGTGAGGGATGCAGTAAAGAAGAAATAGTACACTGAAAGGAGATACTCGTATCCCAAAAGAGAATCCCGTCGTTTCCATAGAAACGTTACTCGATTTAGAAGGTGAAGTCACAGAACACATAGTATTTCATAGCGACGCAATTTCTGTGATAATTCGTCAATTTGAGGGAGCGAGGGATGCAGTAAAGAAGGAATAGTGCATCGGAAAGGAGATAGTCGAATCCCAAAAGAAAATCATGTCGTTTCCGTAGAATTGTTACCTGATCTAGAAGGAGAAGTCATATAACCCATAGTATTTCATAGCGACGCAATTTCTGTGATAATTCGTCAATGAGAGGGAGGGAGGGATGCAGTAAAGAAGGAATAGTGCATCGGAAAGGAGATACTCGTATCCCAAAAGAACATCCTGTCGTTTCCATAGAAACATTATTCGATTTAGAAGTAGTAGTCATAGAACCCCATAGTATTTCATAGCGACGCAATTTCTGTGTTAATTCGTCAATGTGAGGGAGCGTGGGATGCAGTAAAGAGGGAATAGTGCATCGGAAAGGAGATATTCGTATCCCAAAAGAAAATCCTGTCGTTTCCATAGAAACGTTACTCGATTTAGAAGGAGATGTCATAGATCCCATAGTATTTCATAGCGACGCAATCTCTGTGTTAATTCGTCAATGTGAGGGAGCGAGGGATGCAGTAAAGAAGGAATAGTGCATCGGAAAGGAGATACTCGTATCCCAAAAGAAAATCCTGACGTTTCCATAGAAACGTTACTCAATTAAGAAGGAGAAGTCATAGAACACATAGTATTTCCTAGCGACGCTATTTCTGTGTTAATTCGACACTGTGAGGGAGTGAGGGATGCAATAAAGAAGGAATAGTGCATCGGAAAGGAGATACTCGTATCCCAAAGAAAATCCTGTCGTTTTAATAGAAGAGTTACTCGATTTAGAAGGAGATGTCATAGAACCCATAGAATTTCATAGCGACGCAAATTCTGTGTTAATTCGACAATGTGAGGGAGCGAGGGATGCAGTAAAGAGGGAATAGTGCATCGGAAAGGAGATATTCGTATCCCAAAAGAAAATCCTGTCGTTTCCATAGAAACGTTACTCGATTTAGAAGGAGATGTCATAGATCCCATAGTATTTCATAGCGACGCAATCTCTGTGATAATTCGTCAATGTGAGGGAGCGAGGGATGCAGTAAAGAAGGAATAGTGCATCGGAAAGGAGATACTCGTATCCCAAAGAAAATCCTGTCGTTTTAATAGAAGAGTTACTCGATTTAGAAGGAGATGTCATAGAACCCATAGAATTTCATAGCGACGCAAATTCTGTGTTAATTCGACAATGTGAGGGAGCGAGGGATGCAGTAAAGAAGGAATAGTGAATTGGAAAGAAGATAGTCGTAACCCAAAAGAAAATCCCGTCGTTTCCATAGAAACGTTACACGATTTAGAAGGAGAAGTCATAGAACACATAGTATTTCATAGCGCTTCAATTTCTCTGATAATTCGTTAATGTGAGGGAGCGAGGGATGCAGTGAAGTAGGAATTGTGCATCGGAAAGGAGATACTCGTATCCCAAAAGAAAATCCTGTCATTTCCATAGAAACGTTACTCGATTTAGATGGTGAAGTCACAGAACACATAGTATTTCATAGCGAACTATTTCTGTGTTAATTAGACAATGTGAGGGAGCGAGGGATGCAGTAAAGAAGGAATAGGGCATCGGAAAAGAGATACTCGTATCCCAAAAGAATATCCTTTCGTTTCCAATGAAACGTTACTCGATAGAGAAGGAGATGTCATTGAACCCATAGTATTTCATAGCGCTTCAATTTCTGTGATATTTCGTCAATGTGAGGTAGCGAGGGATGCATTAAAGGAGGAATAGTGCATCGGAAAGGAGATTCTCGTATCCCAAAAGACAATCCTGTCGTTTCCATTGTAACGTTACTCGATTTAGAAGGAGATATCATAGAACCCACAGTATTTCATTCTGACGCAATTTTTGTGTTAATTCGTCAATGTGAGGGAGCGTGGGATGCAGTAAGGAAGGAATAGTGCATCGGAAAATAGATACTCGTATCCCAGAAGAAAATCCCGTCGGTTCCATTGAAAAGTTACTCGATTTAGACCGAGATGTCATAGAACCCATAGTATTTCATTGTGACGCAATTTCTGTGTTAATTCGTCAATGTGAGGGAGTGAGGGATGCAGTAAAGAAGAAATAGTACACTGAAAGGAGATACTCGTATCCCAAAAGAGAATCCCGTCGTTTCCATAGAAACGTTACTCGATTTAGAAGGTGAAGTCACAGAACACATAGTATTTTATAGCGACGCAATTCCTGTGATAATTCGTCAATGTGAGGGAGCGAGGTATGCAGTAAAGAAGGAATAGTGCATCGGAAAGGAGATAGTCGAATCCCAAAAGAAAATCATGTCGTTTCCGTAGAGTCGTTACCTGATCTAGAAGGAGAAGTCGTATAACCCATAGTATTTCATAGCGACGCAATTTCTGTGATAATTCGTCAATGAGAGGGAGCGAGGGATGCAGTAAAGAAGGAATAGTGCATCGGAAAGGAGATACTCGTATCCCAAAAGAACATCCTGTCGTTTCCATAGAAACATTATTCGATTTAGAAGTAGTAGTCATAGAACCCCATAGTATTTCATAGCGACGCAATTTCTGTGTTAATTCGTCAATGTGAGGGAGCGTGGGATGCAGTAAAGAGGGAATAGTGCATCGGAATGGAGATATTCGTATCCCAAAAGAAAATCCTGTCGTTTCCATAGAAACGTTACTCGATTTAGAAGGAGATGTCATAGATCCCATAGTATTGCATAGCGACGCAATTTCTGTGTTAATTCGTCAATGTGAGGGAGCGAGGGATGCAGTAAAGAAGGAATTGTGCATCGGAAGGGAGATACTCGTATCCCAAAAGAAAATCCCGTCGTTTCCCTACAAACGATACTCGATTTAGAAGAAGAAGTCATAGAACCCATTGTATTTCATAGCGACCCAATTTCTGTGTTAATTCGTCAATGTGAGGGAGTGAGGGATGCAATAAAGAAGGAATAGTGCATCGGAAAGGAGATACTCGTATCCCAAAGAAAATCCTGTCGTTTTAATAGAAGAGTTACTCGATTTAGGAGGAGATGTCATAGAACCCACAGAATTTCTTAGCGACGCAAATTCTGTGTTAATTAGTCAATGTGAGAGAGCGAGGGATGCAGTAAAGAAGGAATAGTGCATCGGAAAGGAGATACTCGTATCCCAAAAGAACATCCTGTCGTTTCCATAGAAACATTATTCGATTTAGAAGTAGTAGTCATAGAACCCCATAGTATTTCATAGCGACGCAATTTCTGTGTTAATTCGTCAATGTGAGGGAGCGTGGGATGCAGTAAAGAGGGAATAGTGCATCGGAAAGGAGATATTCGTATCCCAAAAGAAAATCCTGTCGTTTCCATAGAAACGTTACTCGATTTAGAAGGAGATGTCATAGATCCCATAGTATTTCATAGCGACGCAATCTCTGTGTTAATTCGTAAATGTGAGGGAGCGAGGGATGCAGTAAAGAAGGAATAGTGCATCGGAAAGGAGATAGTTGTATCCCAGAAGAAAATCCTGTCGTTTCCATAGAAACGTTACTCGATTTAGAAGCAGAAGTCATAGAACCCATAGTATTTCATAGCGCTTCAATTTCTGTGATAATTCGTCAATGTGAGGGAGCGAGGGATGCAGTAAAGAAGGAATAGTGCATCGGAAAGGAGATACTCGTATCCCAAAGAAAATCCTGTCGTTTTAATAGAAGAGTTACTCGATTTAGAAGGAGATGTCATAGAACCCATAGAATTTCATAGCGACGCAAATTCTGTGTTAATTCGACAATGTGAGGGAGCGAGGGATGCAGTAAAGAAGGAATAGTGAATTGGAAAGAAGATAGTCGTAACCCAAAAGAAAATCCCGTCGTTTCCATAGAAACGTTACACGATTTAGAAGGAGAAGTCACAGAACACATAGTATTTCATAGCGCTTCAATTTCTCTGATAATTCGTTAATGTGAGGGAGCGAGGGATGCAGTGAAGTAGGAATTGTGCATCGGAAAGGAGATACTCGTATCCCAAAAGAAAATCCTGTCATTTCCATAGAAACGTTACTCGATTTAGATGGTGAAGTCACAGAACACATAGTATTTCATAGCGAACTATTTCTGTGTTAATTAGACAATGTGAGGGAGCGAGGGATGCAGTAAAGAAGGAATAGTGCATCGGAAAGGAGATACTCGTATCCCAGAAGAATATCCTTTCGTTTCCAATGAAACGCTACTCGATTTAGAAGGAGATGTCATTGAACCCATAGTATTTCATAGCGCTTCAATTTCTGTGATATTTCGTCAATGTCAGGTAGCGAGGGATGCAGTAAAGGAGGAATAGTGCATCGGAAAGGAGATTCTCGTATCTCAAAAGACAATCCTGTCGTTTCCATTGTAACGTTACTCGATTTAGAAGGAGATATCATAGAACCCACAGTATTTCATTCTGACGCAATTTTTGTGTTAATTCGTCAATGTGAGGGAGCGTGGGATGCAGTAAAGAAGGAATAGTGCATCGGAAAATAGATACTCGTATCCCAGAAGAAAATCCCGTCGGTTCCATTGAAAAGTTACTCGATTTAGACCGAGATGTCATAGAACCCATAGTATTTCGTTGTGACGCAATTTCTGTGTTAATTCGTCAATGTGAGGGAGTGAGGGATGCAGTAAAGAAGAAATAGTACACTGAAAGGAGATACTCGTATCCCAAAAGAGAATCCCGTCGTTTCCATAGAAACGTTACTCGATTTAGAAGGTGAAGTCACAGAACACATAGTATTTCATAGCGACGCAATTTCTGTGATAATTCGTCAATGTGAGGGAGCGGGGGATGCAGTAAAGAAGGAATAGTGCATCGGAAAGGAGATAGTCGAATCCCAAAAGAAAATCATGTCGTTTCCGTAGAATTGTTACCTGATCTAGAAGGAGAAGTCATATAACCCATAGTATTTCATAGCGACGCAATTTCTGTGATAATTCGTCAATGAGAGGGAGCGAGGGATGCAGTAAAGAAGGAATAGTGCATCGGAAAGGAGATACTCGTATCCCAAAAGAAAATCCTGACGTTTCCATAGAAACGTTTCTCAATTAAGAAGGAGAAGTCATAGAACACATAGTATTTCCTAGCGACGCTATTTCTGTGTTAATTCGACACTGTGAGGGAGTGAGGGATGCAATAAAGAAGGAATAGTGCATCGGAAAGGAGATACTCGTATCCCAAAGAAAATCCTGTCGTTTTAATAGAAGAGTTACTCGATTTAGAAGGAGATGTCATAGAACCCATTGAATTTCATAGCGACGCAAATTCTGTGTTAATTCGACAATGTGAGGGAGCGAGGGATGCAGTAAAGAAGGAATAGTGAATTGGAAAGAAGATAGTCGTAACCCAAAAGAAAATCCCGTCGTTTCCATAGAAACGTTACACGATTTAGAAGGAGAAGTCATAGAACACATAGTATTTCATAGCGCTTCAATTTCTCTGATAATTCGTTAATGTGAGGGAGCGAGGGATGCAGTGAAGTAGGAATTGTGCATCGGAAAGGAGATACTCGTATCCCAAAAGGAAATCCTGTCATTTCCGTAGAAACGTTACTCGATTTAGATGGTGAAGTCACAGAACACATAGTATTTCATAGCGAACTATTTCTGTGTTAATTAAACAATGTGAGGGAGCGAGGGATGCAGTAAAGAAGGAATAGTGCATCGGAAAAGAGATGCTCGTATCCCAAAAGAATATCCTTTCGTTTCCAATGAAACGTTACTCGATTTAGAAGGAGATGTCATTGAACCCATAGTATTTCATAGCGCTTCAATTTCTGTGATATTTCGTCAATGTGAGGTAGCGAGGGATGCAGTAAAGGAGGAATAGTGCATCGGAAACGAGATTCTCGTATCCCAAAAGACAATCCTGTCGTTTCCATTGTAACGTTACTCGATTTAGAAGGAGATATCATAGAACCCACAGTATTTCATTCTGACGCAATTTTTGTGTTAATTCGTCAATGTGAGGGAGCGTGGGATGCAGTAAAGAAGGAAAAGTGCGTCGGAAAGGAGATACTCGTATCCCAAAAGAATATCCTGTCGTTTCCATAGAAACGTACTCTATTTAGCAGGAGTAGTCGTAGAACCCATAGTATTCCATAGCGACGCAATTTCTGTGTTAATTCGTCAATGTGAGGGAGCGAGGCATGCAGTAAAGAAGGAATAGTGCTTCGTAAAAGAGATAGTCATATCCCAAATGAAAATCCTGTCGTTTCCATAGAAACGTTACTCGACTTAGAAACCGATGTCATAGAACCCATAGTATTTCATTGCGACTTAATTTTTGTGTTAATTCGTCAATGTGAGGGAGTGAGGGATGCAGTAAAGAAGAAATAGTACACTGAAAGGAGATACTCGTATCCCTAAAGAGAATACCGTCGTTTCCATAGAAACGTTACTCGATTTAGAAGGTGAAGTCACAGAACACATAATATTTCATAGCGACGCAATTTCTGTGATAATTCGTCAATGTGAGGGAGCGAGGGATGCAGTAAACAAGGAATAGTGCATCGGAAAGGAGACAGTCGTATCCCAAAAGAAAATCCTGTCGTTTCCATAGAGACGTTACTCGATTTAGAAGGAGAAGTCATAGAGCACATAGAATTTCATAGCGACGTAATTTCATTGTTAATTCGTCAATGTGAGTGGGCGCGGGATGAAGTAAAGAAGGTATAGTGCATCGCAAAGGAGATAGTAGTATCCCAAAAGAAAATCCTGTCGTTTCCATAGCAACATTACCCGACTTAGAAGGAGCAGTCATAGAACCCATAGTATTTCATAGCGACGCAATTTCTGTGCTAATTCGTCAATGTGAGGGATCGTGGGATGCAGTAAAGAAGGAAAAGTGCGTCGGAAAGGAGATACTCGTATCCCAAAAGAATATCCTGTCGTTTCCATAGAAACGTACTCTATTTAGCAGGAGTAGTCGTAGAACCCATAGTATTCCATAGCGACGCAATTTCTGTGTTAATTCGTCAATGTGAAGTGGCGAGTGATGCAGTAAAGAAGCAATAGTGCATCGGAAAGGAGATACTCGTATCCCAAAAGAAAATCCTATCGTTTCCATAGCAACATTACCCGATTTAGAAAGAGAAGTCATAGAACCCATAGTATTTCATAGCGACGCAATTTCTGTGTTAATTCGTCAATGTAAGGCACCTAGGGATGCAGTAAAGAAGGAATAGTGCATCGGAAAAGAGATAGTCGTATCCCAAAAGAAAATCCTGTCGTTTCCATAGAAACGTTACTCTATTTAGAAGGATATGTCATAGAACACATAGTCATTCATAGCGACGTAATTTCTTTGTTGATTCGTCAATGTGTGGGAGCGAGGGATGCAGTAAGGAAGAAATAGTGCATCGGAAAGGAGATAGTCGTATCCGAAAAGAAAATCCCGTCGTTTCCATAGAAACGTTACTCGATTTAGAAGGAGATGTCATAGAACCCATAGTATTTCATAGCGCTTCAATTTCCGTGATGATTCGTAGTTGTGAGGTAGCGAGGGATGCAGTAAAGAAGGAATAGTGCATCGGAAAAGAGATACCCGTATCCCAAAAGAAAATCCTTTCGTTTCCAATGAAACGTAACTCGATTTAGAAGGAGATGTCATAGAACCCATTTTATTTCATTGTGACGCAATTTCTGTGTTAATTCGTCAATGTGAGGGAGAGAGGGATGCAGTAAAAAAGGAATAGTGCATCTGAAAGGATATACTCGTATCCCAAAAGAAAATCCTGTCGTTTCCATTGAAACGTTACTCGATTTAGAAGGAGACGTCATAGAACCTCATAGTATTTCATTGTGACGCAATTTCTGTGTTAAAACGTCAATGTGAGGGAGCGCCGCTATTTCTGTGTTAATTCGTAAATGTGAGGGAGCAAGGGATCAAGTAAAGAAGGAATAGTGCATCGGAAAGGAGATAATCGTATCCCAAAATAAAATCCTGTCGTTTCCATAGAAACGTTACTCGATTTAGAAGGAGAAGTCATAGAACCCATAGTATTTCAGAGCGACGCAATATCTGTGTCAATTCTTCAATGTTAGGGATCGAAGGATGCAGTAAAGAAGGAATAGTGCATCGGAAAGGAGATACTCGTATCCCAAAAGAAAATCCTGTCATTTCCATAGAAACGTTACTCGATTTAGAAGGTGAAGTCACAGAACACATAGTATTTCAAAGCGAACTATTTCTGTGTTAATTAGACAATGTGAGGGAGCGAGGGATGCAGTAAAGAAGGAATAGTGCATCGAAAAAGAGATAGTCGTATCCCACAAGATAGTCCTCTCGTTTCTATAGATACGTTATTCTTTTTAGAAGGAGATGTCATAGAACCCATAGTATTTCATAGCATTTCAATTTCTGTGATAATTCGTCAATGTGAGGTAGCAAGGGATGCAGTAAAGAAGGAATAGTGCATCGGAAAAGAGATACCCGTATCCCAAAAGAGAATCCTTTCGTTTCCATAGAAACGTTAATCGATTTAGAAGGAGAAGTCACAGAACCCATAGTATTTCATAGCGACGCTATTTCTGTGTTAATTCGTCAATGTGAGGGAGCGAGGGATGCATTAAAGAAGGAATAGCGCATCGGAAATGAGATAGTCGTATCCCAAAAGAAAATCCTGTCGTTTCCATAGAAACGTTACTCGATTTAGAAGCAGAAGTCATAGAACACATAGTATTTCATAGCGACGCAATTTCTGTGTTAATTCGTCAATGTAAGGAAGCGAGGGATGCAGTAAAGAAGGAATAGTACATCGGAAAGGAGATACTCGTATCCCAAAAGAAAATCCTGTCATTTCCATAGAAACGTTACTCGATTTAGAAGGTGAAGTCACAGAACACATAGTATTTCATAGCGAACTATTTCTGTGTTAATTAGACAATGTGAGGGAGCGAGGGATGCAGTAAAGAAGGAATAGTGCATCGAAAAAGAGATAGTCGTATCCCACAAGATAGTCCTGTCGTTTCTATAGATACGTTATTCTTTTTAGAAGGAGATGTCATAGAACCCATAGTATTTCATAGCATTTCAATTTCTGTGATAATTCGTCAATGTGAGGTAGCAAGGGATGCAGTAAAGAAGGAATAGTGCATCGGAAAAGAGATACCCGTATCCCAAAAGAGAATCCTTTCGTTTCCATAGAAACGTTAATCGATTTAGAAGGAGAAGTCACAGAACCCATAGTATTTGAGAGCGACGCAATATCTGTGTCAATTCTTCAATGTTAGGGATCGAAGGATGCAGTAAAGAAGGAATAGTGCATCGGAAAGGAGATACTCTTATCCCAAAAGAAAATCCCGTCGTTTCCATAGAAACGTTACCCGATTTAGAAGGAGATGTCATAGAACCCATTGTATTTCATAGCGACGCAATTTCTGTGATAATTCCTAAATGTGAGGGAGCGATTGATGCAGTAAAGAAGGAATAGTGCATCTGAAAGGATATACTCGTGTCCCAAAAGAAAATGCTGTCGTTTGCATAAAAACGTTACTCTATTTAGCAGGAGTAGTCGTAGAACCCATAGTATTCCATAGCGACGCAATTTCTGTGTTAATTCGTCAATGTGAAGGGGCGAGTGATGCAGTAAAGAAGCAATAGTGCATCGGAAAGGAGATACTCGTATCCCAAAAGAAAATCCTATCGTTTCCATAGCAACATTACCCGATTTAGAAGGAGAAGTCATAGAACCCATAGTATTTCATAGCGACGCAATTTCTGTGTTAATACATCAATGTAAGGAAGCGAGGGATGCAATAAAGAAGAAATAGTACACGGAAATGAGATAGTCGTATCCCAAAAGAAAATCCTGTCGTTTCCATAGAAACGTTACTAGATTTTGAAGCAGAAGTCATAGAACCCATAGTATTTCATAGCGACCTAATTTCTGTAATAATTCGTCAATGTGAGTGAGCGAGGGATGCAGTAAAGAAGGAATAGTGTATCAGAAAGGAGACACTCGTATCCCAAAAGAAAATCATCTCGTTGCCATAGAATTGTTACTCGATAAAGAAGGAGAAGTCGTAGAACCCATTGTATTTCATAGCGACACAGTTTCTGTGTTAATTTGTCCATGTGAGGGAGCGAGGGCTGCAGTAAAGAAGGAATAGTACATCGGAAAGGAGATACTCGTATCCCATAGAAAATCCTGCCGTTTACATAGAAACGTTACTCGATTTAGAAGGAGATGTCATAGAACCCATTGTATTTCATAGCGACGCAATTTCTGTGATAATTCCTAAATGTGAGGGAGCGATTGATGCAGCAAAGAAGGAATAGTGCATCTGAAAGGATATACTCGTGTCCCAAAAGAAAATGCTGTGGTTTGCATAAAAACGTTACTCGATTTAGAAGGGGAAGTCATAGAACCCATAGTATTTCATACCGACGCAATTTCTGTGTTAATTCGTCAATGTGAGGGAGCGAGGGATGCAGTAAAGAAGGAATAGTGCATCTGAAAGGAGATAGTTGTATCCCAGAAGAAAATCCTGTCGTTTCCACAGAAACGTTACTCGATTTAGAAGCAAACGTCATAGAACCCATAGTATTTCATAGCGCTTCAATTTCTGTGATAATTCGTCAACGTGAGGGAGCGAGGGATGCTGTAAAGCAGGAATATAGCATCGGAAAGGAGATACTCGTATCCCAAAATAAAATCCTGTCATTTCCATAGAAATGTTACTTGATTCAGAAGGAGTTGTCATAGAACTATAGTATTTCATAGTGACTCAATTTCTGAGTTAATTCGTCAATGTGAGGGAGCGAGGGATGCAGTAAAGCAGGAATATAGCATCGGAAAGGAGATACTCGTATCCCAAAATAAAATCCTGTCATTTCCATAGAAATGTTACTTGATTCAGAAGGAGATGTCATAGAACTATAGTATTTCATAGTGACGCAATATCTGTGTTAATTCGTCAATGTGAGGGAGTGAAGGACGCAGTAAAGAAGGAAACGTGCATCGGAAGGGAGATACTAGTATCCCAAAAGAAAATCCTGTCGTTTCCATAGAAACGTTACTCGATTTAGAAGGAGAAGTCATAGAACCCATAGTATTTCATAGCGACGCAATTTCTGTGATAATTCGTCAATGTGAGGGAGCGAGGGATGCAGTAAAGAAGGGTTAGTGCATCGGAAAAAAGATACTTGTATCCCAAAAGAAAATCCTGAGTTTCCGTAGAAGCGTTACTCGATTTAGAAGGTGATGTCATAGAATCCATAGTATTTCATAGCGACACAATTTCTGTGTTAATTCGTCAATGTGAGGGAGCGAGGGATGCAGTAAAGAAGGAATAGTGCATCGAAAGGGAGATACTCGTATCCCAAAAGAAAGTCCTGTCGATTCCATAGAAACGTTACTCGATATAGAAGGACATGCCATAGAGCGTATAGTAATTCATAGCTACGTAATTTCATTGTTAACTCGTCAATGTGAGGGAGTGAGGGACGCAGTAAAGAAGGAATAGTGCATCGGAAAGGAGATAGTCGTATCCCAAATGATAATCATGTTGTTTCCGTAGAATTGTTACCTGATCTAGAAGGAGAAGTCATATAACCCATAGTATTTCATAGCGACGTAATTTCTGTGATAATTCGTCAATGTGAGGGAGCGAGGGATGCAGTAAAGAAGGAATAGTGCATCGGAAAGGAGATACTCGTATCCCAAAAGAATATCCTGTCGTTTCCATAGAAACTTTACTTGATTTAGAAGTAGTAGTCATAGAACCCCATAGTATTTCATAGCGACGCAATTTCTGTATTAATTCGTCAATGTGAGAGAGCGTGGGATGCAGTAAAGAGGGAATAGTGCATCGGAAAGGATATATTCGTATCCCAAAAGAAAATCCTGTCGTTTCCATAGAAACGTTACTCGATTTAGAAGGAGATGTCATAGAACCCATTGTATTGCATAGCGACGCAATTTCTGTGTTAATTCGTCAATGTGAGGGAGCGAAGGATGCAGTAAAGAAGGAATAGTGCATCTGAAAGGAGATAGTTGTATCCCAAAAGAAAATCCTGTCGTTTCCACAGAAACGTTACTCGATTTAGAAGGAGATGTCATAGAACCCATTGTATTTCATAGCGACGCAATTTCTGTGTTAATTCGTCAATGTGAGGGAGCGAGGGATGCAGTAAAGCAGGAATATAGCATCGGAAAGGAGATACTCGTATCCCAAAATAAAATCCTGTCATTTCCATAGAAATGTTACTTGATTCAGAAGGAGATGTCATAGAACTATAGTATTTCATAGTGACGCAATATCTGTGTTAATTCGTCAATGTGAGGGAGTGAAGGACGCAGTAAAGAAGGAAACGTGCATCGGAAGGGAGATACTAGTATCCCAAAAGAAAATCCTGTCGTTTCCATAGAAACGTTACTCGATTTAGAAGGAGAAGTCATAGAACCCATAGTATTTCATAGCGACGCAATTTCTGTGATAATTCGTCAATGTGAGGGAGCGAGGGATGCAGTAAAGAAGGGTTAGTGCATCGGAAAAAAGATACTTGTATCCCAAAAGAAAATCCTGAGTTTCCGTAGAAGCGTTACTCGATTTAGAAGGTGATGTCATAGAATCCATAGTATTTCATAGCGACACAATTTCTGTGTTAATTCGTCAATGTGAGGGAGCGAGGGATGCAGTAAAGAAGGAATAGTGCATCGAAAGGGAGATACTCGTATCCCAAAAGAAAGTCCTGTCGATTCCATAGAAACGTTACTCGATATAGAAGGACATGCCATAGAGCGTATAGTAATTCATAGCTACGTAATTTCATTGTTAACTCGTCAATGTGAGGGAGTGAGGGACGCAGTAAAGAAGGAATAGTGCATCGGAAAGGAGATAGTCGTATCCCAAATGATAATCATGTTGTTTCCGTAGAATTGTTACCTGATCTAGAAGGAGAAGTCATATAACCCATAGTATTTCATAGCGACGTAATTTCTGTGATAATTCGTCAATGTGAGGGAGCGAGGGATGCAGTAAAGAAGGAATAGTGCATCGGAAAGGAGATACTCGTATCCCAAAAGAATATCCTGTCGTTTCCATAGAAACTTTACTTGATTTAGAAGTAGTAGTCATAGAACCCCATAGTATTTCATAGCGACGCAATTTCTGTATTAATTCGTCAATGTGAGAGAGCGTGGGATGCAGTAAAGAGGGAATAGTGCATCGGAAAGGATATATTCGTATCCCAAAAGAAAATCCTGTCGTTTCCACAGAAACGTTACTCGATTTAGAAGCAAACGTCATAGAACCCATAGTATTTCATAGCGCTTCAATTTCTGTGATAATTCGTCAACGTGAGGGAGCGAGGGATGCAGGCAGTAAAGAAGGAATAGTGCATCGGAAAGGAGATACTCGTATCCAAAAAGAAAATCCTGTCGTTTCTATAGAAACGTTACTCGAATTAGAAGGAGAAGTCATAGAACCCATTGTATTTCATACCGACCCAATTTCTGTGTCCCAATAGAAAGTCCTGTCGTTTCCATAGAAACGTTACACGATTTAGAAGGCGAAGTCATAGAACACATAGTATTTCATAGCGCTTTAATTTCTCTGATAATTCGTTAATGTGAGGGAGCGAGGGATGCAGTAAAGTAGGAATAGTGCATCGGAAAGGAGATACTCGTATCCCAAAAGAAAATCCTGTCGTTTCCATAGAAACGTCTCTCGATTTAGTAGGAGAAGTCGTAGAACCCATAGCAATTCATAGCGACGCTATTTCTGTGTTATTTCGTAAATGTGAGGTAGCGAGGGATGAAGTAAAGAAGGAATGGTGCATCGGAAAGGAGATACTCGTATCCAAAAAGAAAATCCTGTCGTTTCTATAGAAACGTTACTCGAATTAGAAGGAGAAGTCATAGAACCCATAGTATTTCATACCGACCCAATTTCTGTGTTAATTCGTCAATGTGAGGGAGTGAAGGACGCAGTAAAGAAGGAAACGTGCATCGGAAGGGAGATACTAGTATCCCAAAAGAAAATCCTTTCGTTTCCATAGAAACGTTACTCGATTTAGAAGGAGAAGTCATAGAACCCATAGTATTTCATACCGACGCAATTTCTGTGATAATTCGTCAATGTGAGGGAGCGAGGGATGCAGTAAAGAAGGGTTAGTGCATCGGAAAATAGATACTTGTATCCCAAAAGAAAATCCTGAGTTCCCGTAGAAGCGTTACTCGATTTAGAAGGTGATGTCATAGAATACATAGTATTTCATAGCGACACAATTTCTGTGTTAATTCGTCAATGTGAGGGAGCGAGGAATGCAGTAAAGAAGAAATAGTGCATCGGAAGGGAGATACTCGTATCCCAAAAGAAAATCCTGTCGTTTCCATAGAAACGTTACTCGATTTAGAAGGAGAAGTCATAGAACCCATTGTATTTCATAACGACCCAATTTCTGTGTTAATTCTTCAATGTGAGGGAGTGAGGGTTGCAATAAAGAAGGAATAGTGCATCGGAAAGGAGATACTCGTATCCCAAAGACAATCCTGTTGTTTTAATAGAAGCGTTACTCGATTTAGAAGGAGATGTCATAGAACCCATAGAATTTCATAGCGACGCAAATTCCGTGTTAATTCGTCAATGTGAGGGAGCGAGGGATGCAGTAAAGAAGGAATAGTGCATCGGAAAGGAGATAGTCGTATCCCAAAAGAAAATCCTGTCGTTTCCATAGAAACGTTACTCGATATAGAAGGACATGCCATAGAGCGTATAGTAATTCATAGCTACGTAATTTCATTGTTAATTCGTCAATGTGAGGGAGTGAGGGATGCAGTAAAGAAGGAATAGTGCATCGGAAAGGAGATAGTCGTATCCCAAATGAAAATCATGTCGTTTCCGTAGAATTGTTACCTGATCTACAAAGAGAAGTCATATAACCCATAGTATTTCATAGCGACGCAATTTCTGTGATAATTCGTCAATGTGAGGGAGCGAGGGATGCAGTAAAGAAGGAATAGTGCATCGGAAAGGAGATACTCGTATCCCAAAAGAATATCCTGTCGTTTCCATACAAACTTTACTTGATTTAGAAGTAGTAGTCATAGAACCACATAGTATTTCATAGCGACGCAATTTCTGTGTTAATTCGTCAATGTGAGAGAGCGTGGGATGCAGTAAAGAGGGAATAGTGCATCGGAAAGGATATATTCGTATCCCAAAAGAAAATCCTGTCGTTTCCATAGAAACGTTACTCGATTTAGAAGGAGATGTCATAGAACCCATAGTATTTCATAGCGCTTCAATTTCTGTGATAATTCGTCAATGTGAGGGAGCGAGGGATGCAGTAAAGCAGGAATATAGCATCGGAAAGGAGATACTCGTATCCCAAAATAAAATCCTGTCAGTTCCATAGAAATGTTACTTGATTCAGAAGGAGATGTCATAGAACTATAGTATTTCATAGTGACTCAATTTCTGAGTTAATTCGTCAATGTGAGGGAGCGGGGGATGCAGTAAAGAAGGAATAGTGCATCGGAAAGGAGATACTCGTATCCCAAAAGAAAATCCTATCGTTTCCATAGAAACGTTACTCAATTAAGAAGGAGAAGTCATAGAACACATAGTATTTCCTAGCGACGCTATTTCTGTGTTAATTCGACACTGTGAGGGAGCGAGGGATGCCTTATAGAAGGAATAGTGCAACGGAAAGGAGATACTCGTATCTCAAAAGAATATCCTAACGTTTCCATAGAAACGTTACTCGATTTAGAAGTAGTAGTCATAGAATCCATAGTATTTCATAACGACGCAAATTCTGTGTTAATTCGTCAATGTGAGGGAGCGAAAGATGCAGTAAAGAAGGAATAGTGCATCGGAAAGGAGATAGTCGTATCCCAAAAGAAAATCCTGTCGTTTCCATAGAAACGTTACTCGATTTAGAACGAAAAGACAAAGAACACATAGTTTTTCATACCATCGCAATCTCTGTGTTAATTCGACAATGTGGGGGAGCGATGGATGCAGTAAAGAAGGAATAGTGCATCGGAAAGAAGATCGTCGTAACCCAAAAGAAAATCCCGTCGTTTCCATAGAAACGTTACACGATTTAGAAGGCGAAGTCATAGATCACATAGTATTTCATAGCGCTTCAATTTCTCTGATAATTCGTTAATGTGATGGAGCGAGGGATGCAGTAAAGTAGGAATAGTGCATCGGAAAGGACATACTCGTATCCAAAAAGAAAATCCTGTCGTTTCTATAGAAACGTTACTCGAATTAGAAGGAGAAGTCATAGAACCCATTGTATTTCATAGCGACCCAATTTCTGTGTTAATTCGTCAATGTGAGGGAGTGAGGGATGCAATAAAGAAGGAATAGTGCATCGGAAAGGAGATACCTGTATCCAAAAAGAAAATCCTGTCGTTTCTATAGAAACGTTACTCGAATTAGAAGGAGAAGTCATAGAACCCATTGTATTTCATAGCGACCCAATTTCTGTGTTAATTCGTCAATGTGAGGGAGTGAGGGATGCAATAAAGAAGGAATAGTGCATCGGAAAGGAGATAGTCGTATCCCTTATAGGCGGGTGACCTTGAAGGGGACTTAGCCGCTGAGCGAGGCTGCTGGGAGACGCGGCCCCTAGTATTACTAGGGCCGCGTCGGGCAAAAACTCAACTTGTGTGAATGGGTTGCGCAACTTCCGGCGACTGATAAGGCGAGCGCTGGGGTCTGGGCGCGCTTCCTGTTTCTGCGTCAGTCGACTGCAGGCAGCAGCACGCAGCACACAGCCATGCCGTACCGCCGCAGGAGATACTCTAGGAGGAGCAGAATGCCTGTTTACAAGACTGTTCTAAGTTTTGACGAGACACCAAATCCAACGTCTCAACAGGAGATATTAGCTGGCCCAATAACATTTGTTGGTTGTAAGATTACGTTTTCTTGTACTGCTAATGAAGTAGTCACAGGCAATTCATGGATGTCTGTTGCTTTGGTGAGAGGTAGTGACAAGCCTTTACAAGGATTGGAGGCTTATTATGACAGAGACATTATCTGTTATAAAACATTTGCCATTGGTGTTGTTGGAGATAGAAATTATGGTACTTGTGTTGTTACAACGGATAAGCCATTCTGTCGTTTCTATAGAAACGTTACTCGAATTAGAAGGAGAAGTCATAGAACCCATTGTATTTCATAGCGACCCAATTTCTGTGTTAATTCGTCAATGTGAGCGAGCGGGGGATGCAGTAAAGAGGGAGTAGTGCATCGGAAAGGAGATATTCCTATCCCAAAAGAAAATCCCGTCGTTTCCATAGAAACGTTTTTCGATTAAGAAGGAGAAGTCATAGAACACATAGTATTTCATAGCCACGCTATTTCTGTGTTAATTCGACACTGTGAGGGAGCGTGGGATGCATTAAAGAAGGAATAGTGCAACGGAAAGGAGATACTCGTATCCCAAATGAATATCCTGTCGTTTCCATAGAAACATTACTCGATTTAGAAGTTGAAGTCATAGAACCCATAGTATTTCATAGCGACGCAATTTTTGTGTTAATTCGTCAATGTGAGGGAGCGAGGGATGCAGTAAAGAAGCGAATAGTTCATCGGAAAGGAGATAGTCGTATCCCAAATGAAAATCATGTCGTTCCCGTAGAATTGTTACCTGATCTAGAAGGAGAAGTCATATAACCCATAGTATTTATAGCGACGAAATTTCTGTGATAATTCGTCAATGTGAGGGAGCGAGGGATGCAGTAAAGAAGGAATATTGCATCGGAAAGGTGATACTCGTATCCCAAAAGAAAATCCTGTCGTTTCTATAGAAACCTTGCTCGATTTAGAAGGAGAAGTCATAGAACAGATGGTATTTAATATCTACGCTATTTCTGTGTTAATTCGTCACTGTGAGGGAGCGAGGGATGCAGTAAAGAAGTAATAGTGCATCGGAAAGGAGATACTCGTATCCCAAAAGAATATCCTGTCGTTTCCATAGAAACGTTACTCGATTTCGAAGTAGTTGTCATAGAACCCCATAGTATTTCATAGCGATGCAATTTCTGTGTTAATTCGTCAATGTGAGGGAGCGTGGGATGCAGTAAAAAGGGAATAGTGCATCGGAAAGAAGATATTCGTATCCCAAAAGAAAATCCTGTCGTTTCAATAAAAACGTTTATTCGATTTAGAAGGAGATGACATAGAACCCATAGTATTTCATAGCGACGCAATTTCTGTGTTAATTAGTCAATGTGAGGGAGCGAGGGATGCATTAATGAAGGAATAGTGCATCGGAAAAGAGATAGTCGTATCCCAGAAGAAAATCCTGTCGTTTCCATTGAAACGTTACTCGATTTAGAAGGAGATGTCATTGAACCCATAGTATTTAATTGTGACGCAATTTCTGTGTTAATTCGTCAATGTGAGGGAGCGAGGGATGCAGTAAATAAGGAACAGTGGATCGCAAAGGAGATACTCGTATACCAAAAGGAAATCTTTTCGTTCCCATAGAAACGTTACTCGATTTAGAAGGAGATGTCATAGAGCCTATAGTACTTCACAGCGACGTAATTTCATTGTTAATTCGTCAAAGTGAGGGAGCGAGGGATGCAATAAAGAAGGAATAGTGCATCGGAAAGGAGATTCTCGTATCCCAAAAGAATATTCTGTCGTTTCCATAGAAACCTTACTCGATTTAGAAGTAGTAGTCATAGAACCCCATAGTATTTCATAGCGACGCAATTTCTGTGTTAATTCGTCAATGTGAGGGAGCGTGGGATGCAGTAAAGAGGGAATAGTGCATCGGAAAGGAGATATTCGTATCCCAAAAGAAAATCCTGTCGTTTCCATAGAAACGTTGCTCGATTTAGAAGGAGATGTCATAGAGCCTATAGTATTTCACAGCGACGTAATTTCATTGTTAATTCGTCAATGTGAGGGAGCGTGGGATGCAGTAAAGATGGATTAGTGCATCGGAAACGAGATACTCGTATCCCAAAAGAAAATCCTGTCGTTTCCATTGAAACGATACGCGATTTAGAAGGAGATGTCTTAGATCCCATAGCATTACATTGTGACGCAATTTCTGTGTTAATTAGTCAATGTGAGGGATCGAACGATGCAGTAAAGAAGCAATAGTGTATCGGAAAGAAGATACTCGAATCCCAAAAGAAAATCCTGTCGTTTCCATAGAAACATTACCCGATTTCGATGGAGAAGTTATAGAACACATAGTATTTCATACCGACGCAACTTCTGTGATAATTCGTCAATGTGAGGGAGCGAGGGATTCAGTAAAGAAGGAATACTGCATCGGAAAGAAGATACTCGTATCCCAAAGGAAAATCCTTTCGTTTCCATATAAACGTTACTCGATTAAGAAGGAGGAGTCATATAACCCATAGTATTTCATAGCGACGCAATTTCTGTGATAATTCGTCAATGTGAGGGAGCGGGGGATGCAGTAAAGTAGGAATAGTGCATCGGAAAGGAGATGCTCGTATCCCAAAAGAATATTCTGTCGTTTCCATAGAGACGTTACTCGATTTAGAAGTAGTAGTCATAGAACCCCATAGTATTTCATAGCGACGCAATTTCTGTGTTAATTCGTCAATGTGAGGGAGCGTTGGATGCAGTAAAGAGGGAATAGTGCATCGGAAAGAAGATATTCGTATTCCAAAAAAAATCCTGTCGTTTCTATAGAAACGTTACTCGGTTTAGAAGGAGAAGTCATAGGACCCATAGTATTTCATAGCGACGAAATATCTGTGTTAATTCGTTAATGTGAGGGAGCCAGGGAAGTAGTAAAGAAAAAATAGTACATCGGAAAGAAGATACTCGTATCCCAAAGAAATTCCTGTCGTTTTAATAGAAGCGTTACTCGATTTAGATAGAGATGTCTTAGAACCCATAGAATTTCATAGCGACGCAAATTCTGAGTTAATTCGTCAATGTGAGGGAGCGAGTGATCCAGTAAAGAAGGAATAGTGCATCGGAAAGGAGATACTCTTATCCCAAATGCAAACCCTGTAGTTTCCATAGAAACGTTGCACGATTTAGAGGGAGATGTCATAGAACACATTGTTATTCACAGCGACGCGATTTCTGTGTTAATTCGTCAATGTGAGGGAGCGAGGGATGCAGTAAAGAAGGAATAGTGCATCGGAAAGGAGATACTCGTATCCCAAAAGAATATCCTGTCGTTTCCATAGAAACGTTACTCGATTTCGAAGTAGTAGTCATAGAACCCCATAGTATTTCATAGCGACGCAATTTCTGTGTTAATTCGTCAATGTGAGGGAGCGTGGGATGCAGTAAAAAGGGAATAGTGCATCGGAAAGAAGATATTCGTATCCCAAAAGAAAATCCTGTCGTTTCCATAGAAACGTTACTCGATTTAGAAGGAGATGTCATAGAACCCATAGTATTTCATAGCGACGCAATTTCTGTGTTAATTCGTCAATGTGAGGGAGCGAGGGATGCAGTAAAGAAGGAATAGTGCATCGGAAAATAGATAGTCGTATCCCAGAAGAAAATCTTGTCGTTTCCATAGAAACGTTACTCGATTTAGAAGGAGATGTCATTGAACCCATAGTATTTCATTGTGACGCAATTTCTGTGTTAATTCGTCAATGTGAGGGAGCGAGGGATGCAGTAAATAAGGAACACAGGATCGGAAAGGAGATACTCGTATCGCAAAAGGAAATCCTTTCGTTTCCATAGAAACGTTACTCGATTTAGAAGGAGATGTCATAGAACCCATAGTATTTCATAGCGACGCCATTTCTGTGTTAATTCGTCAATGTGAGGGAGCGAGGGATGCAGTAAAGAAGGAATAGTGCATCGGAAAAGAGATAGTCGTATCCCAGAAGAAAATCCTGTCGTTTCCATTGAAACGTTACTCGATTTAGAAGGAGATGTCATTGAACCCATAGTATTTAATTGTGACGCAATTTCTGTGTTAATTCGTCAATGTGAGGGAGCGAGGGATGCAGTAAATAAGGAACAGTGGATAGGAAAGGAGATACTCGTAAACCAAAAGGAAATCCTTTCGTTTCCATAGAAACGTTACTCGATTTAGAAGGAGATGCTATAGAGCCTATAGTACTTCACAGCGACGTAATTTCATTGTTAATTCGTCAAAGTGAGGGAGCGAGGGATGCAATAAAGAAGGAATAGTGCGTCGGAAAGGAGATATTCGTATCCCAAAAGAAAATCCTGTCGTTTCCATAGAAACGTTGCTCGATGTAGAAGGAGATGTCATAGAGCCTATAGTATTTCACAGCGACGTAATTTCATTGTTAATTCGTCAATGTGAGGGAGCGAGGGATGCAGTAAAGAAGGAATAGTGCATCGGAAAGGAGATACTCGTATCGCAAATAAAAATCGTTTCCATAGATACGTTACTCGATTTAGAAGGAGAAGTCATAGAACCCATAGTATTTCATAACGACGCAATTTCTGTGATAATTCGTCAATGTGAGGGAGCGATGGATGCAGTAAAGATGGAATAGTGCATCGGAAACGAGATACTCGTATCCCAAAAGAAAATCCTGTCGTTTCCATTGAAACGATACGCGATTTAGAAGGAGATGTCTTAGATCCCATAGCATTACATTGTGACGCAATTTCTGTGTTAATTAGTCAATGTGAGGGATCGAAGGATGCAGTAAAGAAGCAATAGTGCATCGGAAAGAAGATACTCGTATCCCAAAAGGAAATCCTGTCGTTTCCATAGAAACATTACCCGATTTCGAAGGAGAAGTTATAGAACACATAGTATTTCATACCGACGCAACTTCTGTGATAATTCGTAAATGTGAGGGAGCGAGGGATTCAGTAAAGAAGGAATACTGCATCGGAAAGAACATACTCGTATCCCAAAGGAAAATCCTTTCGTTTCCATATAAACGTTACTCGATTAAGAAGGAGAAGTCATATAGCCCATAGTATTTCATAGCGACGCAATTTCTGTGATAATTCGTCAATGTGAGGGAGAGAGGGATGCAGTAAAGAAGGAATAGTGCATCGGAAAGCAGATGCTCGTATCCCAAAAGAATATTCTGCCGTTTCCATAGAGACGTTACTCGATTTAGAAGGAGATGTCATACAACCCATAGTATTTCATAGCGACGCAATTTCTGTGTTAATTCGTCAATGTGAGGGAGCGAGAGATGCAGTAAAGAAGGAATAGTGCATCGGAAAAGAGATAGTCGTATCCCAGAAGAAAATCCTGGCGTTTCCATAGAAACGTTACTCGATTTAGAAGGAGATGTCATTGAACCCATAGTATTTCATTGTGACGCAATTTCTGTGATAATTCGTCAATGTGAGGGAGCGAGGGATGCAGTAAAGAAGGAATAGTGCATCGGAAAGGAGATGCTCGTATCCCAAAAGAATATTCTGTTGTTTCCATAGAGACGTTACTCGATTTAGAAGTAGTAGTCGTAGAACCCCATAGTATTTCATAGCGACGCAATTTCTGTGTTAATTCGTCAATGTGAGGGGAGCGTGGGATGCAGTAAAGAGGGACTAGTGCATCGGAAAGAAGATATTCGTAACCCAAAAGAAAATCCTGTCGTTTCCATAGAAACGTTACTCGATTTAGAAGGAGATGTCATAGAACCCATAGTATTTCATAGCGACGCAATTTCTGTGTTAATTCGTCAATGTGAGGGAGCGAGGGATGCAGTAAAGAAGGAATAGTGCATCGGAAAAGAGATAGTCGTATCCCAGAAGAAAATCCTGGCGTTTCCATAGAAACGTTACTAGATTTAGAAGGAGATGTCATTGAACCCATAGTATTTCATTGTGACGCAATTTCTGTGATAATTCGTCAATGTGAGGGAGCGAGGGATGCAGTAAAGAAGGAATAGTGCATCGGAAAGGAGATGCTCGTATCCCAAAAGAATATTCTGTTGTTTCCATAGAGACGTTACTCGATTTAGAAGTAGTAGTCGTAGAACCCCATAGTATTTCATAGCGACGCAATTTCTGTGTTACTTCGTCAATGTGAGGGAGCGTGGGATGCAGTAAAGATAGAATAGTGCATCGGAAACGAGATACTCGTATCCCAAAAGAAAATCCTGTCGTTTCCATTGAAAAGATACGCGATTTAGAAGGAGATGTCTTAGATCCCAAAGCATTACATTGTGACCCAATTTCTGTGTTAATTAGTCAATGTGAGGGATCGAAGGATGCAGTAAAGAAGCAATAGTGCATCGGAAAGAAGATACTCGTATCCCAAAAGAAAATCCTGTCGTTTACATAGAAACATTACCCGATTTCGATGGAGAAGTTATAGAACACATAGTATTTCATACCGACGCAACTTCTGTGATAATTCGTCAATGTGAGGGAGCGAGGGATTCAGTAAAGAAGGAATACTGCATCGGAAAGAAGATACTCGTATCCCAAAGGAAAATCCTTTCGTTTCCATATAAACGTTACTCGATTAAGAAGGAGAAGTCATATAACCCATAGTATTTCATAGCGACGCAATTTCTGTGATAATTCGTCAATGTGAGGGAGCGAGGGATGCAGTAAAGAAGGAATAGTGCATCGGAAAGGAGATGCTCGTATCCCAAAAGAATATTCTGTCGTTTCCATAGAGACGTTACTCGATTTAGAAGTAGTAGTCATAGAACCCCATAGTATTTCATAGCGACGCAATTTCTGTGTTAATTCGTCAATGTGAGGGAGCGTTGGATGCAGTAAAGAGGGAATAGTGCATCGGCAAGAAGATATTCGTAACCCAAAAGAAAATCCTGTCGTTTCCATAGAAACGTTACTCGATTTAGAAGGAGATGTCATAGAACCCATAGTATTTCATAGCGACGCAATTTCTGTGATAATTCGTCAATGTGAGGGAGCGAGGGATGCAGTAAAGAAGGAATAGTGCATCGGAAAAGAGATAGTCGTATCCCAGAAGAAAATCCTGGCGTTTCCATAGAAACGTTACTCGATTTAGAAGGAGATGTCATTGAACCATAGTATTTCCTTGTGACGCAATTTCTGTGTTAATTCGTCAATGTGAGGGAGCGAGGGATCCAGTAATGAAGGAAAAGTGCATCGGAAAGGAGATACTCGTATCTCAAAAGAATATCCTGTCGTTTCCATAGAAACGTTACTCGATTTAGAAGGAGATGTCATAGAACCCATAGTATTTCATAGCGACGCAATTTCTGTGTTAAGTCGTCAATGTAAGGGAGCGAGGGATGCAGTAAAGAAGGAATAGTGCATCGGAAAAGAGATAGTTGTATCCCAGCAGAAAATCTTGTCGTTTCCATAGAAACGTTACTCGATTTAGAAGGAGATGACATTGAACCCATAGTATTTCATTGTGACGCAATTTGTGTGTTAATTCATCAATGTGAGGGAGCGAGGGATGCAGTGAATAAGGAACAGTGGATCGGAAAGGAGATACTCGTATCCCAAAAGGAAATCCTTTCGTTTCCATAGAAACGTTGCTCGATTTAGAAGGAGATGTCATAGAGCCTATAGTATTTCACAGCGACGTAATTTCCTTGTTAATTCGTCAATGTGAGGGAGCGAGGGATGCAGTAAAGAAGGAATAGTGCATCGGAAAGGAGATACTCGTATCCCAAAAGAAAATCGTTTCCATAGAAACGTTACTCGATTTAGAAGGAGAAGTCATAGAACCCTTGGTATTTCATAGCGACACAATTTCTGTGTTAATTCGTCAATGTGAGGGAGCGTGGGATGCAGTAAAGAGGGAATAGTGCATCGGAAAGAAGATATTCGTATCCCAAAAGAAAATCCTGCCGTTTCCGTAGAAACGTTACTCGATTTAGAAGGAGATGTCATAGAACCCATAGTATTTCATAGCGAAGCAGTTTCTGTTTTAATTCGTCAATGTGAGGGAGCGAGGGATGCAGTAAAGAAGGAATAGTGCATCGGAAAAGAGATAGTCGTATCCCAGAAGAAAATCCTGGCGTTTCCATTGAAACGTTACTCGATTTAGAAGGAGATGTCATTGAACCCATAGTATTTAATTGTGACGCAATTTGTGTGTTAATTCGTCAATGTGAGGGAGCGAGGGATGCAGTAAATAAGGAACAGTGGATCGGAAAGGAGATACTCGTATCCCAAAAGGAAATCCTTTCGTTTCCATAGAAACGTTGCTCGATTTAGAAGGAGATGTCATAGAGCATATAGTATCTCACAGCGACGTAATTTCCTTGTTAATTCGTCAATGTGAGGGAGCGAGGGATGCAGTAAAGAAGGAATAGTGCATCGGAAAGGAGATACTCGTATCCCAAAAGAAAATCGTTTCCATAGAAACGTTACTCGATTTAGAAGGAGAAGACATAGAACCCTTGGTATTTCATAGCGACGCAATTTCTGTGATAATTCGTCAATGTGGGGGATCGAGGGATGCAGTAAAGATGGAATAGTGCATCGGAAAGGAGATACTCGTATCCCAAAAGAAAATCCTGTCGTTTCCATAGAAACATTACCCGATTTCGAAGGAGAAGTTATAGAACTTATAGTATTTCATACCGACGCAACTTCTGTGATAATTCGTCAATGTGAGGGAGCGAGGGATTCAGTAAAGAAGGAATACTGCATCGGAAAGAAGATATTCGTAACCCAAAAGAAAATCCTGTCGTTTCCATAGAAACGTTACTCGATTTAGAAGGATATGTCATAGAACCCATAGTATTTCATAGCGACGCAATTTCTGTGTTAATTCGTCAATGTGAGGGAGCGAGGGATGCAGTGAAGAAGGAATAGTGCATCGGAAAATAGATAGTCGTATCCCAGAAGAAAATCCTGGCGTTTCCATAGAAACGTTACTCGATTTAGAAGGAGATGTCATTGAACCCATAGTATTTCATTGTGACGCAATTTCTGTGTTAATTCGTCAATGTGAGGGAGCGAGGGATGCAGTAAAGAAGGAATAGTGCATCGGAAAATAGATAGTCGTATCCCAAAAGGAAATCCTTTCGTTTCCATAGAAACGTTGCTCGATTTAGAAGGAGATGTCATAGAGCCTATAGTATCTCACAGCGACGTAATTTCATTGTTAATTCGTCAATGTGAGGGAGCGAGGGATGCAGTAAAGAAGGAATAGTGCATCGGAAAGGAGATACTCGTATCGCAAATAAAAATCGTTTCCATAGAAACGTTACTCGATTTAGAAGGAGATGTCATTGAACCCATAGTATTTCATTGTGACACAATTTCTGTGATAATTCGTCAATGTGAGGGAGCGAGGGATGCAGTAAAGAAGGAATAGTGCATCGGAAAGGAGATGCTCGTATCCCAAAAGAATATTCTGTCGTTTCCATAGAGACGTTACTCGATTTAGAAGTAGTAGTCGTAGAACCCCATAGTATTTCATAGCGACGCAATTTCTGTGTTAATTCGTCAATGTGAGGGAGCGTGGGATGCAGTAAAGATGGAATAGTGCATCGGAAACGAGATACTCGTATCCCAAAAGAAAATCCTGTCGTTTCCATTGAAACGATACGCGATTTAGAAGGAGATGTCTTAGATCCCATAGCATTACATTGTGACGCAATTTCTGTGTTAATTAGTCAATGTGAGGGATCGAAGGATGCAGTAAAGAAGCAATAGTGCATCGGAAAGAAGATACTCGTATCCCAAAAGAAAATCCTGTCGTTTCCATAGAAACATTACCCGATTTCGATGGAGAAGTTATAGAACACATAGTATTTCATACCGACGCAACTTCTGTGATAATTCGTCAATGTGAGGGAGCGAGGGATTCAGTAAAGAAGGAATACTGCATCGGAAAGAAGATACTCGTATCCCAAAGGAAAATCCTTTCGTTTCCATATAAACGTTACTCGATTAAGAAGGAGAAGTCATATAACCCATAGTATTTCATAGCGACGCAATTTCTGTGATAATTCGTCAATGTGAGGGTGCGAGGGATGCAGTAAAGAAGGAATAGTGCATCGGAAAGGAGATGCTCGTATCCCAAAAGAATATTCTGTCGTTTCCATAGAGACGTTACTCGATTTAGAAGTAGTAGTCATAGAACCCCATAGTATTTCATAGCGACGCAATTTCTGTGTTAATTCGTCAATGTGAGGCAGCGTTGGATGCAGTAAAGAGGGAATAGTGCATCGGCAAGAAGATATTCGTAACCCAAAAGAAAATCCTGTCGTTTCCATAGAAACGTTACTCGATTTAGAAGGAGATGACATTGAACCCATAGTATTTCATTGTGACGCAATTTGTGTGTTAATTCATCAATGTGAGGGAGCGTGGGATGCAGTAAATAAGGAACAGTGGATCGGAAAGGAGATACTCGTATCCCAAAAGGAAATCCTTTCGTTTCCATAGACACGTTACTCGATTTTAAAGGAGATGTCATAGAGCCTATAGTATTTCACAGCGACGTAATTTCATTGTTAATTCGTCAGTGTGAGGGAGAGAGGGATGAAGTAAAGAAGGAATAGTGCATCGGAAAGAAGATACTCGTATCCCAAAAGAAAATCGTTTCCATAGAAACGTTACTGAGATTTAGAAGGAGAAGTCATAGAGCCCACAGTATTTCATAGCGACGCAATTTCTGTGATAATTCGTCACTGTGAGGGAGCGAGGGATGCAGTAAAGATGGAATAGTGCATCGGAAAGGAGATACTCGTATCCCAAAATAAAATCCTGTCGTTTCCATTGAAACGATACTCGATTTAGAAGGAGATGTTTTAGAACCCATAGCATTACATTGTGATGCAATTTCTGTGTTAATTTGTCAATGTGAGGGAGCGAGGGATGCAGTATAGAAGGAATAGTGCATCGAAAAGGAGATACTCGTATCCCAAAAGATAATCCTCTCGTTTCATTGAAACGATTCCCGATTTAGAAGGAAAAGTCATAGAACCCATAGTATTCCATAGCTACGCAATTTCTGTGTTAATTCGTCAATGTGAGGGATCGAAGGATGTAGTAAAGAAGCAATAGTGCATCGGAAAGGAGATACTCGTATCCCAAAAGAAAATCGTTTCCTTAGAAACGTTACTCGATTTAGAAGGAGAAGTCATAGAACCCTTGGTATTTCATAGCGACGCAATTTCTGTGTTAATTCGTCAATGTGAGGGAGCGTGGGTTGCAGTAAAGAGGGAATAGTGCATCGGAAAGAAGATATTCGTATCCCAAAAGAAAATCCTGCCGTTTCCGTAGAAACGTTACTCGATTTAGAAGGAGATGTCATAGAACCCATAGTATTTCATAGCGAAGCAGTTTCTGTTTTAATTCGTCAATGTGAGGGAGCGAGGGATGCAGTAAAGAAGGAATAGTGCATCGGAAAAGAGATAGTCGTATCCCAGAAGAAAATCCTGTCGTTTCCATAGAAACGTTACTCGATTTAGAAGGAGATGACATTGAACCCATAGTATTTCATTGTGACGCAATTTGTGTGTTAATTCGTCAATGTGAGGGAGCGAGGGATGCAGTAAATAAGGAACAGTGGATCGGAAAGGAGATACTCGTATCCCAAAAGGAAATCCTTTCGTTTCCATAGAAACGTTGCTCGATTTAGAAGGAGATGTCATAGAGCCTATAGTATCTCACAGCGACGTAATTTCCTTGTTAATTCGTCAATGTGAGGGAGCGAGGGATGCAGTAAAGAAGGAATAGTGCATCGGAAAGGAGATACTCGTATCCCAAAGGAAAATCGTTTCCATAGAAACGTTACTCGATTTAGAAGGAGAAGACATAGAACCCTTGGTATTTCATAGCGACGCAATTTCTGTGATAATTCGTCAATGTGGGGGATCGAGGGATGCAGTAAAGATGGAATAGTGCATCGGAAAGGAGATACTCGTATCCCAAAAGAAAATCCTGTCGTTTCCATAGAAACATTACCCGATTTCGAAGGAGAAGTTATAGAACTTATAGTATTTCATACCGACGCAACTTCTGTGATAATTCGTCAATGTGAGGGAGCGAGGGATTCAGTAAAGAAGGAATACTGCATCGGAAAGAAGATATTCGTAACCCAAAAGAAAATCCTGTCGTTTCCATAGAAACGTTACTCGATTTAGAAGGATATGTCATAGAACCCATAGTATTTCATAGCGACGCAATTTCTGTGTTAATTCGTCAATGTGAGGGAGCGAGGGATGCAGTAAAGAAGGAATAGTGCATCGGAAAATAGATAGTCGTATCCCAGAAGAAAATCCTGGCGTTTCCATAGAAACGTTACTCGATTTAGAAGGAGATGTCATTGAACCCATAGTATTTCATTGTGACGCAATTTCTGTGTTAATTCGTCAATGTGAGGGAGCGAGGGATACAGTAAAGAAGGAATAGTGCATCGGAAAGGAGATACTCGTATCCCAAAAGAATATCCTGTCGTTTCCATAGAAACATTACTCCATTTAGAAGTAGTAGTCATAGAACCCCATAGTATTTCATAGCGACGCAATTTCTGTGTTAATTCGTCAATGTGAGGGAGCGTGGGATGCAGTAAAGAGGGAATAGTGCATCGGAAAGAAGATATTCGTATCCCAAAAGAAAATCCTGTCGTTTCCATAGAAACGTTACTCGATTTAGAAGGAGATGTCATTGAACCCATAGTATTTCATTGTGACGCATTTTCTGCGTTAATTCGTCAATGTGAGGGAGCGAGGGATGCAGTAAATAAGGAACAGTGGATCGGAAAGGAGATACTCGTATCCCAAAAGGAAATCCTTTCGTTTCCATAGACACGTTACTCGATTTAGAAGGAGATGTCATAGAGCCTATAGTATTTCACAGCGACGTAATTTCATTGTTAATTCGTCAGTGTGAGGAAGAGAGGGATGAAGTAAAGAAGGAATAGTGCATCGGAAAATAGATAGTCGTATCCCAAAAGGAAATCCTTTCGTTTCCATAGAAACGTTGCTCGATTTAGAAGGAGATGTCATAGAGCCTATAGTATCTCACAGCGACGTAATTTCATTGTTAATTCGTCAATGTGAGGGAGCGAGGGATGCAGTAAAGAAGGAATAGTGCATCGGAAAGGAGATACTCGTATCGCAAATAAAAATCGTTTCCATAGAAACGTTACTCGATTTAGAAGGAGATGTCATTGAACCCATAGTATTTCATTGTGACGCAATTTCTGTGATAATTCGTCAATGTGAGGGAGCGAGGGATGCAGTAAAGAAGGAATAGTGCATCGGAAAGGAGATGCTCGTATCCCAAAAGAATATTCTGTCGTTTCCATAGAGACGTTACTCGATTTAGAAGTAATAGTCGTAGAACCCCATAGTATTTCATAGCGACGCAATTTCTGTGTTAATTCGTCAATGTGAGGGAGCGTGGGATGCAGTAAAGATGGAATAGTGCATCGGAAACGAGATACTCGTATCCCAAAAGAAAATCCTGTCGTTTCCATTGAAACGATACGCGATTTAGAAGGAGATGTCTTAGATCCCATAGCATTACAATGTGACGCAATTTCTGTGTTAATTAGTCAATGTGAGGGATCGAAGGATGCAGTAAAGAAGCAATAGTGCATCGGAAAGAAGATACTCGTATCCCAAAAGAAAATCCTGTCGTTTCCATAGAAACGTTACTCGATTTAGAAGGAGATGACATTGAACCCATAGTATTTCATTGTGACGCAATTTGTGTGTTAATTCGTCAATGTGAGGGAGCGAGGGATGCAGTAAAGAAGGAACAGTGGATCGGAAAGGAGATACTCGTATCCCAAAAGGAAATCCTTTCGTTTCCATAGAAACGTTGCTCGATTTAGAAGGAGATGTCATAGAGCCTATAGTATCTCACAGCGACGTAATTTCCTTGTTAATTCGTCAATGTGAGGGAGCGAGGGATGCAGTAAAGAAGGAATAGTGCATCGGAAAGGAGATACTCGTATCCCAAAGGAAAATCGTTTCCATAGAAACGTTACTCGATTTAGAAGGAGAAGACATAGAACCCTTGGTATTTCATAGCGACGCAATTTCTGTGATAATTCGTCAATGTGGGGGATCGAGGGATGCAGTAAAGATGGAATAGTGCATCGGAAAGGAGATACTCGTATCCCAAAAGAAAATCCTGTCGTTTCCATAGAAACATTACCCGATTTCGATGGAGAAGTTATAGAACACATAGTATTTCATACCGACGCAACTTCTGTGATAATTCGTCAATGTGAGGGAGCGAGGGATTCAGTAAAGAAGGAATACTGCATCGGAAAGAAGATACTCGTATCCCAAAGGAAAATCCTTTCGTTTCCATATAAACGTTACTCGATTAAGAAGGAGAAGTCATATAACCCATAGTATTTCATAGCGACGCAATTTCTGTGATAATTCGTCAATGTGAGGGAGCGAGGGATGCAGTAAAGAAGGAATAGTGCATCGGAAAGGAGATGCTCGTATCCCAAAAGAATATTCTGTCGTTTCCATAGAGACGTTACTCGATTTAGAAGTAGTAGTCATAGAACCCCATAGTATTTCATAGCGACGCAATTTCTGTGTTAATTCGTCAATGTGAGGCAGCGTTGGATGCAGTAAAGAGGGAATAGTGCATCGGCAAGAAGATATTCGTAACCCAAAAGAAAATCCTGTCGTTTCCATAGAAACGTTACTCGATTTAAAAGAAGATGACATTGAACCCATAGTATTTCATTGTGACGCAATTTATGTGTTAATTCATCAATGTGAGGGAGCGAGGGATGCAGTAAATAAGGAACAGTGGATCGGAAAGGAGATACTAGTATCCCAAAAGGAAATCCTTTCGTCTCCATAGAAACGTTGCTCGATTTAGAAGGAGATGTCATAGAGCCTATAGTATTTCACAGCGACGTAATTTCCTTGTTAATTCGTCAATGTGAGGGAGCGAGGGATGCAGTAAAGAAGGAATAGTGCATCGGAAAGGAGATACTCGTATCCCAAAAGAAAATCGTTTCCATAGAAACGTTACTCGATTTAGAAGGAGAAGTCATAGAACCCTTGGTATTTCATAGCGACGCAATTTCTGTGTTAATTCGTCAATGTGAGGGAGCGTGGGATGCAGTAAAGAGGGAATAGTGCATCGGAAAGAAGATATTCGTATCCCAAAAGAAAATCCTGCCGTTTCCGTAGAAACGTTACTCGATTTAGAAGGAGATGTCATAGAACCCATAGTATTTCATAGCGACGCAGTTTCTGTTTTAATTCGTCAATGTGAGGGAGCGAGGGATGCAGTAAAGAAGGAATAGTGCATCGGAAAAGAGATAGTCGTATCCCAGAAGAAAATCCTGTCGTTTCCATAGAAACGTTACTCGATTTAGAAGGAGATGACATTGAACCCATAGTATTTCATTGTGACGCAATTTGTGTGTTAATTCGTCAATGTGAGGGAGCGAGGGATGCAGTAAAGAAGGAACAGTGGATCGGAAAGGAGATACTCGTATCCCAAAAGGAAATCCTTTCGTTTCCATAGAAACGTTGCTCGATTTAGAAGGAGATGTCATAGAGCCTATAGTATCTCACAGCGACGTAATTTCATTGTTAATTCGTCAATGTGAGGGAGCGAGGGATGCAGTAAAGAAGGAATAGTGCATCGGAAAGGAGATACTCGTATCGCAAATAAAAATCGTTTCCATAGAAACGATACTCGATTTAGAAGGAGATGTCATTGAACCCATAGTATTTCAATGTGACGCAATTTCTGTGATAATTCGTCAATGTGAGGGAGCGAGGGATGCAGTAAAGAAGGAATAGTGCATCGGAAAGGAGATGCTCGTTTCCCAAAAGAATATTCTGTCGTTTCCATAGAGACGTTACTCGATTTAGAAGTAGTAGTCGTAGAACCCCATAGTATTTCATAGCGACGCAATTTCTGTGTTAATTCGTCAATGTGAGGCAGCGTTGGATGCAGTAAAGAGGGAATAGTGCATCGGCAAGAAGATATTCGTAACCCAAAAGAAAATCCTGTCGTTTCCATAGAATCGTTACTCGATTTAGAAGGAGATGACATTGAACCCATAGTATTTCATTGTGACGCAATTTGTGTGTTAATTCATCAATGTGAGGGAGCGAGGGATGCAGTAAATAAGGAACAGTGGATCGGAAAGGAGATACTAGTATCCCAAAAGGAAATCCTTTCGTCTCCATAGAAACGTTGCTCGATTTAGAAGGAGATGTCATAGAGCCTATAGTATTTCACAGCGACGTAATTTCCTTGTTAATTCGTCAATGTGAGGGAGCGAGGGATGCAGTAAAGAAGGAATAGTGCATCGGAAAGGAGATACTCGTATCCCAAAAGAAAATCGTTTCCATAGAAACGTTACTCGATTTAGAAGGAGAAGTCATAGAACCCTTGGTATTTCATAGCGACGCAATTTCTGTGATAATTCGTCAATGTGGGGGATCGAGGGATGCAGTAAAGATGGAATAGTGCATCGAAAAGAAGATACTCGTATCCCAAAAGAAAATCCTGTCGTTTCCATAGAAACATTACCTGATTTCGAAGGAGAAGTTATAGAACTTATAGGATTTCATACCGACGCAACTTCTGTGATAATTCGTCAATGTGAGGGAGCGAGGGATTCAGTAAAGAAGGAATACTGCATCGGAAAGAAGATATTCGTAACCCAAAAGAAAATCCTGTCGTTTCCATAGAAACGTTACTCGATTTAGAAGGATATGTCATAGAACCCATAGTATTTCATAGCGACGCAATTTCTGTGTTAATTCGTCAATGTGAGGGAGCGAGGGATGCAGTAAAGAAGGAATAGTGCATCGGATAATAGATAGTCGTATTCCAGAAGAAAATCCTGGCGTTTCCATAGAAACGTTACTCGATTTAGAAGGAGATGTCATTGAACCCATAGTATTTCATTGTGACGCAATTTCTGTGTTAATTCGTCAATGTGAGGGAGCGAGGGATACAGTAAAGAAGGAATAGTGCATCGGAAAGGAGATACTCGAATCCCAAAAGAATATCCTGTCGTTTCCATAGAAACATTACTCGATTTAGAAGTAGTAGTCATAGAACCCCATAGTATTTCATAGCGACGCAATTTCTGTGTTAATTCGTCAATGTGAGGGAGCGTGCGATGCAGTAAAGAGGGAATAGTGCATCGGAAAGAAGATACTCGTATCCCAAAATAAAATCCTGTCGTTTCCATTGAAACGATACTCGATTTTAGAAGGAGTTGTTTTAGAACCCATAGCATTACATTGTGACGCAATTTCTGTGTTAATTTGTCAATGTGAGGGAGCGAGGGATGCAGTATAGAAGGAATAGTGCATCGAAAAGGAGATACTCGTATCCCAAAAGATAATCCTCTCGTTTCATTGAAACGATTCCCGATTTAGAAGGAAGAGTCATAGAACCCATAGTATTATATAGCTACGCAATTTCTGTGTTAATTCGTCAATGTGAGGGATCGAAGGATGTAGTAAAGAAGCAATAGTGCATCGGAAAGAAGATACTCGTATCCGAAACGAAAAATCTGTAGTTTCCATAGAAACATTACCCGATTTCGAACGAGAAGTAATAGAACACATAGTATTTCATACCGACGCAACTTCTGTGATAATTCGTCAATGTGAGGGAGCGAGGGATTCAGTAAAGAGCGAACACTGCATCGGAAAGAAGATACTCGTATCCCAAAGGAAAATCCTTTCGTTTCCATATAAATGTTACTCGATTCAGAAGGAGAAGTCAAAGAACACATAATATTTCATAGCGACGCAATTTCTGTGTAAATTCGTCAATGTGAGGGAGCGAGGAATGCAGTGAAGAAGGAATAGTGCATCGGAAAGGATATACTCGTATCCCAAAAGAATATTCTGTCGTTTCCATAGAAACGTTACTCGATTTAGAAGTAGTAGTCATAGAACCCCATAGTATTTCATAGCGACGTAATTTCTGTGTTAATTCGTCAATGTGAGGGAGCGAGGGATGCAGTAAAGAGGGAATAGTGCATCGGAAAGAAGATATTCGTAACCCAAAAGAAAATCCTGTCGTTTCCATAGAAACGTTACTCGATTTAGAAGGAGATGTCATAGAACCCATAGTATTTCATAGCGACGCAATTTCTGTGTTAATTCGTCAATGTGAGCGAGCGAGGGATGCAGTAAAGAAGGAATAGTGCATCGGAAAAGAGATAGTCGTATCCCATAAGAAAATCCTGTCGTCTCCATAGAAACGTTACTCGATTTAGAAGGAGATGACATTGAACACATAGTATTTCATTGTGACGCAATTTCTGTGTTAATTCGTCAATGTGAGGGAGCGAGGGATGCAGTAAATAAGGAACGGTGGATCGGAAAGGAGATACTCGTATCCCAAAAGGAAATATTTTCGTTTCCATAGAAACGTTGCTCGATTTAGAAGGAGATGTCGTAGAGCCTATAGTATTTCACAGCGACGTAATTTCATTGTTAATTCGTCAATGTGAGGGAGCGAGGGATGCAGTAAAGAAGGAATAGTGCATCGGAAAGGAGATACTCGTACCCCAAAAGAAAATCCTGTCGTTTCCATTGAAACGATACGCGATTTAGAAGGAGATGTCCTAGATCCCATAGCATTACATTGTGACGCAATTTCTGTGTTAATTCGTCAATGTGAGGGATCGAAGGATGTAGTAAAGAAGCAATAGTGCATCGGAAAGAAGATACTCGTATCCGAAAAGAAAAATCTGTAGTTTCCATAGAAACATTACCCGATTTCGAACGAGAAGTAATAGAACACATAGTATTTCATACCGACGCAACTTCTGTGATAATTCGTCAATGTGAGGGAGCGAGGGATTCAGTAAAGAGCGAACACTGCATCGGAAAGAAGATACTCGTATCCCAAAGGAAAATCCTTTCGTTTCCATATAAATGTAACTCGATTAAGAAGGAGAAGTCAAAGAACACATAGTATTTCATAGCGCTTTAATTTCTGTGATAATTCGTTAATGTGAGGGAGCGAGGGATGCAGTAAAGTAGGAATAGTGCATCGGAAAGGAGATACTCGTATCCCAAAGGAAAATCCTGTCGTTTCCATGGGAACGTTACTAGACTTAGATGGAGAAGTCATAGAACCCATAGTATTACATAGCGACGCAATTTCTGTGTTACTTCGTCAATGTGAGAGAGCGATTGATGCAGTAAAGAAGGATTAGTGCATCGGAAAGGAGGTACACGTATCCCAAAAGAAAATCATGTCGTTTCCATAGTAACGTTACTCGATTTAGAAGGAGAAGTCATAGCACCCATAGTATTTCATAGCGACGTAATTTCTGTGTAAATTCGTCAATGTGAGGGAGCGAGGGATGCGGTAAAGAAGGAATAGTGCATCGGAAAGGATATACTCGTATCCCAAAAGAATATTCTGTCGTTTCCATAGAAACGTTACTCGATTTAGAAGTAGTAGTCATAGAACCCCATAGTATTTCATAGCGACGCAATTTCTGTGTTAATTCGTCAATGTGAGGGAGGGTGGGATTCAGTAAAGAGGGAATAGTGCGTCGGAAAGAAGATATTCGTAGCCCAAAAGAAAATCCTGTCGTTTCCATAGAAACGTTACTCGATTTAGAAGGAGATGACATTGAACCCATAGTATTTCATTGTGACGCAATTTCTGTGTTAATTCGTCAATGTGAGGGAGCGAGGGATGCAGTAAATAAGGAACAGTGGATCGGAAAGGAGATACTCGTATACCAAAAGGAAATCCTTTCGTTTCCATAGAAACGTTACTCGATTTAGAAGGAGATGTCATAGAGCCTATAGTATTTCACAGCGACGTAATTTCATTGTTAATTCGTCAACGTGAGGGAGCGAGGGATGCAGTAAAGTAGGAATAGTGCATCGGAAAGGAGATACTCGTATCCCAAAAGAATATTCTGTCGTTTCCATAGAAACGTTACTCGATTTAGAAGTAGTAGTCATAGAACCCCATAGTATTTCATAGCGACGCAATTTCTGTGTTAATTCGTCAATGTGAGGGAGCGTGGGATGCAGTAAAGAGGGAATAGTGCATCGGAAAGGAGATATTCGTATCCCAAAGGAAAATCCTGTCGTTTCCATAGAAACGTTACTCGATTTAGAAGGAGATGTCATAGAACCCATAGTATTTCATAGCGACGCAATTTCTGTGTTAATTCGTCAATGTGAGGGAGCGAGGGATGCAGTAAAGAAGGAATAGTGCATCGGAAAAGAGATAGTCGTATCTCAGAAGACAATCCTGTCGTTTCCATAGAAACGTTGCTCGATTTAGAAGGAGATGTCATAGAGCCTATAGTATTTCACAGCGACGTAATTTCATTGTTAATTCGTCAATGTGAGGGAGCGAGGGATGCAGTAAAGAACGAATAGTGCATCGGAAAGGAGATACTCGTATCCCAAAAGAAAATCCTTTCCATAGAAACGTTACTCGATTTAGAAGGAGAAGTCATAGAGCCCATAGTATTTCATAGCGACGCAATTTCTGTGTTAATTCGTCAATGTGAGGGAGCGAGGGATGCAGTATAGAAGGAATAGTGCATCGAAAACGAGATACTCGTATCCCAAAAGATAATCCTGTCGTTTCACTGAAACGATTCCCTATTTAGAAGGAAAAGTCATAGAACCCATAGTATTCCATAGCTACGCAATTTCTGTGTTAATTCGTCAATGTGAGGGATCGAAGGATGTAGTAAAGAAGCAATAGTGCATCGGAAAGAAGATACTCGTATCCGAAAAGAAAAATCTGTAGTTTCCATAGAAACATTACCCGATTTCGAACGAGAAGTAATAGAACACATAGTATTTCATACCGACGCAACTTCTGTGATAATTCGTCAATGTGAGGGAGCGAGGAATTCAGTAAAGGGCGAACACTGCATCGGAAAGAGGATACTCGTATCCCAAAGGAAAATCCTTTCGTTTCCATATAAATGTTACTCGATTAAGAGGAGAAGTCAAAGAACACATAGTATTTCATAGCGCTTTAATTTCTGTGATAATTCGTTAATGTGAGGGAGCGAGGGATGCAGTGAAGTAGGAAGAGTGCATCGGAAAGGAGATACTCGTATCCCAAAAGAAAATCCTGTCGTTTCCATGGGAACGTTACTAGACTTAGATAGAGAAGTCATAGAACCCATAGTATTATATAGCGACGCAATTTCTGAGTTACTTCGTCAATGTGAGAGAGCGATTGATGCAGTAAAGAAGGAATAATGCATCGGAAAGGAGGTACACGTATTCCAAAAGAAAATCCTGTCGTTTCCATAGTAACGTTACTCGATTTAGAAGGAGAAGTCATAGCACCCACAGTATTTCATAGCGACGCAATTTCTGTGTTAATTCGTCAATGTGAGGGAGCGAGGAATGCAGTAAAGAAGGAATAGTGCATCGGAAAAGAGATAGTCGTATCCCAGAAGAAAATCCTGTCGTTTCCATGGAAACGTTACTCGATTTAGAAGGAGATGACATTGAACCCATAGTATTCCATTGTGACGCAATTTCTGTGTTAATTCGTCAATGTGAGGGAGCGAGGGATGCAGTAAATAAGGAACAGTGGATCGGAAAGGAGATACTCGTATCCCAAAAGGAAATCCTTTCGTTACCATAGAAACGTTGCTCGATTTAGAAGGAGATGTCGTAGGGCCTATAGTATTTCACAGCAACGTAATTTCATTGTTAATTCGTCAATGTGAGGGAGCGAGGGATGCAGTAAAGAAGGAATAGTGCATCGGAAAGGAGATACTCGTATCCCAAAAGAAAATCCTGTCGATTCCATTGGAACGTTACTCGATTTAGAAGGAGATGTCTTTGAACCAATAGTATTTCATTGTGACGCAATTTCTGTGATAATTCGTCAATGTGAGGGAGTGAGGGATGCACTAAAGAAGGAATAGTGAATCGGAAAAGAGATACTCGTATCCCAAAAGAAAATCCTGTCGTTTCCATTGGAACGTTACTCGATTTAGAAGGAGATGTCTTAGAACCCATAGCATTACGTTGTGACGCAATTTCTGTGTTAATTCGTCAATGTGAGGGAGCGAGGGATGCAGTACAGAAGGAATAGTGCATCGAAAAGGAGATACTCGTATCCCAAAAGATAATCCTGTCGTTTCATTGAAACGTTTCCCGATTTAGAAGGAAAAGTCATAGAACCCATAGTATTTCATAGCTACGCAATTTCTGTGTTAATTCGTCAATGTGAGGGATCCGAGGATGCGGTAAAGAAGGAATAGTGCATCGGAAAGAAGATACTCGTATCCCAAAAGAAAATCCTGTCGTTTCCATAGAAACATTACCCGATTTCGAAGGAGAAGTTATAGAACACCTAGTTTTTCATACCGACGCAACTTCTGTGACAATTCGTCAATGTGAGGGAGCGAGGGATTCAGTAAAGAAGGAATACTGCATCGGAAAGAAGATACTCGTATCCCAAAGGAAAATCCTTTCGTTTCCATATAAACGTTACTCGATTAAGAAGGAGAAGTCATATAACCCATAGTATGTCATAGGGACGCAATTTCTGTGATAATTCGTCAATGTGAGGGAGCGAGGGATGCAGTAAAGAAGGAATAGTGCATCGGATAGGAGATACTCGTATCCCAAAACAATATTCTGTCGTTTCCATTGAAACGTTACTCGATTTAGAAGTAGTAGTCATAGAACCCCATAGTATTTCACAGCGACGCAATTTCTGTGATAATTCGTCAATGTGAGGGAGCGTGGGATGCAGTAAAGAGGGAATAGTGCATCAGAAAGAAGATATTCGTAACCCAAAAGAAAATCCTGTCGTTTCCATAGAGACGTTACTCGATTTAGAAGGAGATGTCATAGAACCCATAGATTTTCATAGCGACGCAATTTCTGTGTTAATTCGTCAATGTGAGGGTGCGAGGGATGCAGTAAAGAAGGAATAGGACATCGGAAAAGAGATAGTCGTATCCCAGAAGAAAATCCTGTCGTTTCCATGGAAACGTTACTCGATTTAGAAGGAGATGTCATTGAACCCATAGTATTTCATTGTGACGCAATTTCTGTGTTAATTCGTCAATGTGAGGGAGCGAGGGATGCAGTAAATAAGGAACAGTGGATCGGAAAGGAGATACTCGTATCCCAAAAGGAAATCCTGCCGTTTCCATAGAAACGCTACTCGATTTAGAAGGAGAAGTCATAGAGCCCATAGTATTTCATAGCGACGCAATTTCTGTGATAATTCGTCAATGTGAGGCAGCGAGGGATGCAGTAAAGATGGAATAGTGCATCGCAAAGGAGATACTCGTATCCCAAAAGAAAATCCTGTCGTTTCCATTGAAACGATACTCGATTTAGAAGGAGATGTCTTAGAACCCATAGCATACATTGTGACGCAATTTCCGTGTTAATTCGTCAATGTGAGGGAGCGAGGGATGCAGTATAGAAGGAATAGTGCATCGAAAAGGAAATACTCGTATCCCAAAAGATAATCCTGTCGTTTCGTTGAAACGATTCCCGATTTAGAAGGAAAAGTCATAGAACCCATAGTATTCCATAGCAACGCAATTTCTGTGTTAATTCGTCAATGTGAGGGATCGAAGGATGTAGTAAAGAAGCAATAGTGCATCGGAAAGAAGATAATCGTATCCGAAAAGAAAATCCTGTCGTTTCCATGGAAACATTACCCGATTTCGAAGGAGAAGTTATAGAACACATAGTATTTCATACCGACGCAACTTCTGTGATAATTCGTCAATGTGAGGGAGCGAGGGATTCAGTAAAGAACGAACACTGCAGCGGAAAGAAGATACTCGTATCCCAAAGGAAAATCCTTTCGTTTCCATATAAATGTTACTCGATTAAGAAGGAGAAGTCAAAGAACACATAGTATTTCATAGCGCTTTAATTTCTGTGATAATTCGTTAATGTGAGGGAGCGAGGGATGCAGTAAAGTAGGAATAGTGCATCGGAAAGAAGATACTCGTATCCCAAAAGAAAATCCTGTCGTTTCCATGGGAATGTTACTAGATTTAGATGGAGAAGTCATAGAACCCATAGTATTACATAGCGACGCAATTTCTGTGTTACTTCGTCAATGTGAGAGAGCGATTGATGCAGTAAAGAAGGAATAGTGCATCGGAAAGGAGGTACACGTATCCCAAAAGAAAATCCTGTCGTTTCCATAGTAACGTTACTCGATTTAGAAGGATGTAACGCCGGAAATGCATATCCTATTTCCATCTATTGTACTGTAAGTTTTTTCCTTATTTTGTTACCTGAATATATGACATTTCTGTGCCTTTATATATTGTAATTGTTTTACTATTTGTATATATATATATATATATATATATATATTAATGCATTTATGTCGATGTATAATTGGTTTGTTTCGTAAATATTATTTGTATTTTTACGCTGGGTCTTGCCTAGGGAAAACTGCTATCGAACGATTACATCGATAGGTCGTGTGAAGAATCGAAGTGTGTAGGATCTTTGGTAGTGTTAACTCTGCCGCGTGGAGCGCGGGCAGGGCAGTTGGAGTCTGGCTGGAGTAGCGAGTGGAGCAGGTGTGTTGTGTGACGCTCCCGCGAGTTGCCGCGCTTTCGGGGTTTGGCAGCATGTAATTGCGCTCGACTCGCGATGATAGTTTCTGACATGGTGTCGCGGACGGGAAGCATTAGCTGGCGCACATCAAGAGCCCGTTTCGCCTGGTGACCGTGTTGAGAAGAAGGCGCGCCAACATCCAGCTTCTGCAACAGCGACGGCCGACAATGACTGTCGCCACCTCCTCGATCGACGGCTTCAAACCTTCAATCAACCAACAAGGAAGACTGGAAGCACGTAAAGTTTTAGAACTGTATGGCAGACCTCAGTTTTTCAAATTGTTCCATTTGCCTCGCAAAATTACAGCAACTTAGCAAGAACCTTTGTTGCTCATTGTCCCAATTGCATTACCAAGCAGGGTCCCTTCCTTTTCCGAAATGAACCCGAGTGTCGTTGAAATTCAGACGCCAGCATTCAAGTACTATCATTGCATTTCACTGCTTTAATTTCAAAGTTCACTTTAAGCATTAACTGGCTACAATAGTTAGATTACACAAGCACAAATTAAGAGTGCGAGTTTTGTTACCGTATTTTAGCTTACCTGTGACTGCAGCTCAGCTTGGTACGTACTAAATTTTACTATTGTTAATTATTCAGAATCATTTAATTCAAGTTCAAAGTTAAATCTCTTGTTTCTAAATTGCGTAGAGTCAAGTTGCTTTAGAAATGATTGTTGAGGTAGTCCAAGACTAACCGTATTCTGCTGGATTTCGACGTGCTTCAGAAAGAAAGCTCACTATTAACTTCAGTCACTAAATTAACTTTCGATTTTCCGGTTTTATTAATTCTTTGCTAAATTAAGTCAGAGTGTAGCGAAATTTATTACTTCTGACAAACTTTCAGTTTTCACACTACACGTGTCAACCCTCAGTTGCCACGCTTCTAGTGCTAATTATATGTGTAATAACCTTTCTTTTTCAGTTACTATAGTAATTGTCCTTAGGACTGGCGACCGTGATTTCCCCCAAATCTCAAATATCTAATTACCGCTAGTTAATTGTTGACGTAACGGCCGCACATTTACTTTCTTTATTAACTTTACCCCTTTTCAAAATTAATTTCCACCAGTTTCATTTGCATTTTTCCTTTCATTAAGATGTAACCCTTTCCTCCCACTTTATCGACAGGTTATCTTCGGTGACGATTGCTTTCCCAAATTTCCCATTAGGTACACGCGGTTTCATTTTTCACTGTCATTAAGGTCGATAAGTGAGGGGGAGGTTACACGTGGCGACCTGGTGACAGGACAATCTTCAAATTTGAGGTTGTTCTGGACACGAATTTTGCATTGTGCAAATCTCGTAACAAAGTACTGGTTACGAAATGGTCGATACGTCAGCGAGAATATTAGTCTGAGGAATCCTAATTAGATTTGAGATTTGTTATTTATATTGAAAATTATTAAAATGAGTGAAGGCAACAATTGCCAAAATTTAGTAGACTTGGATACGGAACAATCGGTCGAACAGTGGGAAACGCGCACCGCGGTACCCATTGTTCAGGGGCAGGCGGCTAGCATGAAAGACGCGACCGCCGAAACGCAACAAAGAGCAGAAATGGAATTCCAAACTTTAGAAAATGTTTCGGAATCGGAAGTGAAAATCAAATCTGAATCCCTTGATGACGAATACGGGGGGACAATTAAAGAGGAAGCCGCTACGGAAGTAAAACCGGTAGTTTCCGGGAATTTAACTGATTTATTGAATGTTTTGATTAACGAAATCAAGAGTCAATCGGCCAAGCAAGAAGATCAGGCTGCCAAGCAAGAAGCTCAGGCTGCCAAACAAGAAGCTCAGGCTGCCAAGCTAGAAGCTCGGGCTGCCAAGCAAGAAGCTCGGTCTGAAAAAATTGAACGGATGCTAGACAATCAGAACAAAGCTATTAATGTTGTTAACAGCAATGTTGGAGTTGTTAACACAAAAGTTGATAAAATCAAAGAAGATATTGTTGTGATTAATACCGAAATCGGTAATCTTAAACAGGAAATGATAGGCGTTCAGGCGGAAATTGCGAGCATAAACACTCGTTTTTATTCCGAAATTAGCAGAATCGAGATAAGTGTAGGAGAAGCAGTTGCTCCGATCATCGAGAATAAGGTGACGGAACAAATTCAATTAGTGAAAAAAGAGGATCAAAAGAAGGTGGAAACTTTAAAGGCTTTAGTATCCGAAGTAGATACCAAAGTGACGAAGCAGGCTAATACCTGCGAAGAGAAAAAAAGGGAAGTAGAAACGCTTGCGACAACCACTTGCCAAGTAATTACGAGAGTGTCGGAATTAGAAAAGAAACTTGACGAAAAACAGAGCTATGTGCCAATCTGTGCACATAGTTCGGAATTGTTGACGAAAGACGAGCGGTTCGACCCCTTGAAAAAAGGCGGTATACACGCGACGGATTTCATTAAAAACTGTGAAAGAGTTTTACCCAGATCATGGACTAATGAGAGAAAAATTAATGCGGTTATTGATGTGTTGGCTGGTGATGCCAAGCCTTGGGGCTTAAACCTCAACATTACGAACCTGACCTTTGACGAGTTTAAAAATTTGTTTCTGGCTGAATACTGGTCAGAGCAAAAACAGCAAAGTGTCTGGCGCGAATTTGTCGTATCGAGGCCTTTCGATGCGAATTCGCGCGGCTCGATGAAGGAGTTTTGTGAGGGCTGGATCCGCAAGTTGGAATATTTGCGTGATCGCCGCACGGAATCCGAATTAGTCTGGGAACTCTACAGGAAGCTTCCCGATGATACAAAACGCTACGTAGGTAGCAATTACAGGACAATCAATGATTTCCTGGAAAGAGTTGAGGACGAGGATAATTGGCGCAATAATCGTGATTCTGGTAGAGGCCGTGGTAACAACAACGTGTACCACAGCAACCACAACAATGATAACTATGGGAATAATGCATACCGCAACCATGGCAGCAATAACAATAATGGTTCGGACCGTAATAACAATCGGTACAATGCAAATAATAACAGTAATGACGGAAACCAGTATCGTACTAACGTGATACGGGCTTCACAGAATAGTAATAACGCCAGAGGGTGTGATCAGCCGCCTCAGCAGCATCCGGGGACCGTATCTGCTGGGACGAGACAGGGAAACCATTAGCCGCGCCGGTGAGGGGCCGACCGGGCGTGGAGAAATTTTGGCGGCCCAATAACAGTAGAAAACCGAGGTGTAGTCGTTATGAGAATTCCGTGTGGAATAATCAACGGCGGGAGAGTGTGCCAGTGTTAGGAGAAAGGAGTGCGCCCACTAGTAGTAGATCAGCTGTAGACACGGCAGTAGAAAATACATTCACTGTCAGTGAGAACAATTTAAGTAGTGTTCCGGAAATCGATTATAAAGTGGCAGCTGTAATACCCACAGCGGAACTGGAGATTGAGTTTAAGAATGATTCGCAAGTGTTGAGACAAGATCAGATGTCGGATAAAACGTCCGTCATCGAGCGAGGGGATGCAGAGAGGGATGAGGTCTGGTTAAGGCAGTTCGGTCGCTTATACGACGAACTAAGAGATTATAGGGGCCTGTATGGGAGAAGTGTTTATGGGGAGCGCGGGCAGGATTTGCCGCGTTTCGTCCCACAGGAAGATAGTATTTGTGAAGTGATGGAAAGTTCTGGCCCTAACCGGCAGACTTTACTAGAAATAGTTGATGTTAATCGGGAGCACGAGCAAGATGCGTCGTGTTTCGTCCCGCAGGAGTTGAATGTTGAAGTAGTAAAGGAAAGTTCTGGCCCTAACCGGCAGACTTTACCGAAAGTTGTAGTGGTAGAAGTAGCCGACCCATCCGACGCAAGCCTCCAGTTTAAACATTGCGGGAGTATTAAGGAGAAAGATTACGAAAATTTTAGTGATAGCCGGACACGATTGGTAGAAAAGCACGTAGATTACAGCGTGTATGAGGTTAGAGCTGACATTATACGGTCAGAAGATAACAGTGTGGGTTGCGCAGATCTAGAGGAAGTAATTGCAGATACTACTGGGCACATTTCTCCAGGTAGATTGGCAGATGAGATCAATCTGATTAAAGAGGAATCAACGAAGGTGACAATTAGTGAATTGATAGCAAAGCAACACTCACTAGTTGACGAGTTACAGGATAAGGTTTCGGTATTGGAGGCGAAGCTACAGACTAAGCCTCAGGACAAACGTGTTGAAATTAAAACTGTATGTGAACGGAGACTGAAAAAGCCGCCAGATAAACCGGATTTAGGATCAAAGCCGGATGGTTTTTTCTGGAATGACCTGGATATAGACGAGGATTTACTGTGGGAAAATAAAGAAACAGTCGAGGACAAGTGTAGACAGATAGTAGTGTCTGTTAATATGCACGACCTACAACTAAACGTGTTGATTGACACCGGTGCAGAATTGAGTGCTGTATCTGGGAAAATATTTGAGTTACTGAAAGACAGACCTGGTATCGTAGTTATGCCAGTAACAGGAGTGAAAATTATCGGTGCTACTGTGAAGGCCAGTAAACCGGTCACAAAACAGATTTTTGTCAACTTCGAGATATGTGGGGCACGATTTGAGCAAGAGTTTGTCGTCGTGCCCGACTTAACTACGGAAGTAATTATCGGGTTAGATTGGCTATTAAAGTACCGTGCAGTGATTAATTGCGAAAGCAAAACTTTGACATGTACGTCCCTAGATAAAACAATGGTAGTTAGTTTTGACGAGGCAGGAGACGGTGTGCATAGGCAATACCAGCCTATACACATTGTTAACTGGCCGGATGACATTGACGTAGGAATGGATTTGAACTGCCGTTACGTGAGGAATCTCGGCATTCACAAAAGTGTAGAAAGTGTAGAAAGTGAATTGGAAGAGATAATCAAATTCCCTCCACGGATTGACATTAGTATTGGTGTGAAAAAAGATCGTTTGCGAGAAGTAATGAAGCTAAGAGCCGATGCACGGATACGTCGTCATGAGCTAAAGCGCGTTTTGCTAAGTTTGCAATCGGAGACTTAGTACTTGTAAAAGCTCATGAGAAATCGAGCGAGATAGACAATGAAATCTCCAAATTTAAGTTTTTTTATAATGGACCATATAAAGTCATTGGTATACCTCACACAGATGCTTATTGCTTAGAGTATCCAAGCTCTGGAAAACTATTAGGTATACCAAACATTGTAGACTTGAAATTGTACCAACCTAGGATTGATTAATACCACAGAATGGGTAATTTGTACAGTATGTAATATAGAGTGTAAGATTTAAGGATGTGCCATTTTGCGATGCTTTTGCCTGACCTAGAGGTCATTAAAGAACTTGTAATTAACAAGTAATTAATTTTTGATTAGACGTTTTAACCAATTGAAAAATCCAAGCTGCTAGTTTAAGTTTTCAGCTGAGTCACAGTAGATTAAGGAATGTAAATATGCTTTTGTAACTAGCTGTCAGATTTCATGAATGCATGAATGTGTGTTTTACTAGTCATTGCCGATGTACTTAGACGCTGTTTTAAGTTTCAGGCTAGTACATGCGTGTGATGATGGACAGTGTTGAGTTATCCACTGTGATAGTATTAAGGGACTCCTTGAGATTACTCGGGAGTGAGTTTTCCTAAAGAATTCAGTGAAACGGACGTTCTGGAAATGCCGCTACACAGGCGAGTGAGATCAAGCGTGCCGCACAGGCGGGCGCAACAATACTGGCAAGGTGGAGCCGCTGTCGGCTCTTGGGTCGCTGTCGGCTCTTGTGCCGCTGTCGGCATTCTTTGTACTTGCGAGTACGGAAGGCGGAGTTGTTTTTCTTCCCGGACAGCTGATGTGAAAGAATTCTGCTGTCAATATTTATGTTTTTGTCGATCTACTGTATATTATTTTCTTGTTTAGCGTTAAGTGGACTCTCATGACGAGATAATAATTATGAAAAGGTTATATAAAATGTGTATTCTATGTAATTAATAATTAATTTGCGTATTTTGATCTACCTGTTTTTATGACCATGTACTCTAATTAATTTTGCAAATAGTATTCCATTTCTTATAGTATTACGAATTTTAATGATTTTGGAATAGCTAAACCATTTTCTATGCTTTCTATGAATTTTAATATGTTGTCAACCTGTTTTATTTTGTGCAAGATGACAGAGTGGAATAAGATTAGGACTGTCTCCACTCAAATTTTATGGTCTAAAAAATTGATTTATTCTTAATTAGACGAATGCTAAATTTTGATGATGTTTTGAGCATATGCATTTCCGCTGTTTATTTTTTGGGACATTTTCTGAGTCTGTTTAGGTTACACGAACATCCTCAGACAATGTGGGGCACGTGTAACGCCGGAAATGCATATCCTATTTCCATCTATTGTACTGTAAGTTTTTTCCTTATTTTGTTACCTGAATATATGACATTTCTGTGCCTTTATATATTGTAATTGTTTTACTATTTGTATATATATATATATATATATATATGCATTTATGTCGATGTATAATTGGTTTGTTTCGTAAATATTATTTGTATTTTTACGCTGGGTCTTGCCTAGGGAAAACTGCTATCGAACGATTACATCGATAGGTCGTGTGAAGAATCAAAGTGTGTAGGATCTTTGGTAGTGTTAACTCTGCCGCGTGGAGCGCGGGCAGGGCAGTTGGAGTCTGGCTGGAGTAGCGAGTGGAGCAGGTGTGTTGTGTGACGCTCCCGCGAGTTGCCGCGCTTTCGGGGTTTGGCAGCATGTAATTGCGCTCGACTCGCGATGATAGTTTCTGACATGGTGTCGCGGACGGGAAGCATTAGCTGGCGCACATCAAGAGCCCGTTTCGCCTGGTGACCGTGTTGAGAAGAAGGCGCGCCAACATCCAGCTTCTGCAACAGCGACGGCCGACAATGACTGTCGCCACCTCCTCGATCGACGGCTTCAAATCTTCAATCAACCAACAAGGAAGACTGGAAGCACGTAAAGTTTTAGAACTGTATGGCAGACCTAAGTTTTTCAAATTGTTCCATTTGCCTCGCAAAATTACAGCAACTTAGCATGAACCTTTGTTGCTCATTGTCCCAATTGCATTACCAAGCAGGGTCCCTTCCTTTTCCGAAATGAACCCGAGTGTCGTTGAAATTCAGACGCCAGCATTCAAGTACTATCATTGCATTTCACTGCTTTAATTTCAAAGTTCACTTTAAGCATTAGCTGGCTACAATAGTTAGATTACACAAGCACAAATTAAGAGTGCAAGTTTTGTTACAAACTTCTGACAAACTTTCAGTTTTCACACTACACGTGTCAACCCTCAGTTGCCACGCTTCTAGTGCTAATTATATGTGTAATAACCTTTCTTTTTCAGTTACTATAGTAATTTTCCTTAGGACTGGCGACCGTGATTTCCCCCAAATCTCAAATATCTATTTACCGCTAGTTAATTGTTGACGTAACGGCCGCACATTTACTTTCTTTATTAACTTTACCCCTTCTCAAAATTAATTTCCACCAGTTTCATTTGCATTTTTCCTTTCATTAAGATGTAACCCTTTCCTCCCACTTTATCGACAGGTTATCTTCGGTGACGATTGCTTTCCCAAATTTCCTATTAGGTACACGCGGTTTCATTTTTCACTGTCATTAAGGTCGATAAGTGAGGGGGAGGTTACAAGGAGAAGTCATAGAACCCATAGTATTTCATAGCGACGTAATTTCTGTGTAAATTCGTCAATGTGAGGGAGCGATGGATGCAGTAAAGAAGGAATAGTGCATCGGAAAGGAGATACTCGTATCCCAAAAGAAAATCCTGTCGTTTCCATTGGAACGTTACTCGATTTAGAAGGAGATGTCATTGAACCCATAGTATTTCATTGTGACGCAATTTCTGTGATAATTCGTCAATGTGAGGGAGTGAGGGATGCAGTAAAGAAGGAATAGTGCATCGGAAAGGAGATACTCGTATCCCAAAAGGAAATCCTGTCGTTTCCATTGGAACGTTACTCGATTTAGAAGGAGATGTCTTAGAACCCATAGCATTACATTGTGACGCAATTTCTGTGTTAATTCGTCAATGTGAGGGAGCGAGGGATGCAGTATAGAAGGAATAGTGCATCGAAAAGGAGATACTCGTATCCCAAAAGATAATCCTGTCGTTTCATTGAAACGTTTCCCGATTTAGGAGGAAAAGTCATAGAACCCATAGTATTTCATAGCGACGCAATTTCTGTGATAATGCTTCAATGTGAGGGAGCGAGGGATGCAGTAAAGAAGGAATAGTGCATCGGAAAGGAGATACTCGTAGCCCAAAACAATATTCTGTCGTTTCCATAGAAACGTTACTCGATTTAGAAGTAGTAGTCATAGAACCCCATAGTATTTCATAGCGACGCAATTTCTGTGTTAATTCGTCAATGTGAGGGAGCGTGGGATGCAGTAAAGAGGGAATAGTGCATCGGAAAGAAGATATTCGTAACCCAAAAGAAAATCCTGTCGTTTCCATAGAAACGTTACTCGATTAAGAAGGAGAATTCAAAGAACACATAGTATTTCATAGCGCTTTAATTTCCGTGATAATTCGTTAATGTGAGGGAGCGAGGGATGCAGTAAAGTAGGAATAGTGCATCGGAAAGGAGATACTCGTATCCCAAAAGAAAATCCTGTCGTTTCCATGGGAACGTTACTAGATTTAGATGGAGAAGTCATAGAACCCATAGTATTACATAGCGTCGCAATTTCTGTGTTACTTCGTCAATGTGAGAGAGCGATTGATGCAGTAAAGAAGGAATAGTGCATCGGAAAGGAGGTACTCGTATCCCAAAAGAAAATCCTGTCGTTTCCATAGTAACGCTACTCGATTTAGAAGGAGAAGTCATAAAGCCCATAGTATTTCATAGCGACGTAATTTCTGTGTAAATTCGTCAATGTGAGGGAGCGATGGATGCAGTAAAGAAGGAATAGTGCCTCGGAAAGGAGATACTCGTATCCCAAAAGAAAATCCTGTCGTTTCCATTGGAACGTTACTCGATTTAGAAGGAGATGTCATTGAACCCATAGTATTTCATTGTGACGCAATTTCTGTGATAATTCGTCAACGTGAGGGAGTGAGGGATGCAGTAAAGAAGGAATAGTGCATCGGAAAGGAGATACTCGTATCCCAAAAGAAAATCCTGTCGTTTCTATTGGAACGCTACTCGATTTAGAAGGAGATGTCTTAGAACCCATAGCATTACATTGTGACGCAATTTCTGTGTTAATTCGTCAATGTGAGGGAGCGGGGGATGCAGTATAGAAGGAATAGTGCATCGAAAAGGAGATACTCGTAACCCAAAAGATAATCCTGTCGTTTCATAGAAACGTTTCCCGATTTAGAAGGAAAAGTCATAGAACCCATAGTATTTCATAGCTACGCAATTTCTGTGTTAATTCGCAAATGTGAGGGATCCGAGGATGTAGTAAAGAAGGAATAGTGCATCGGAAAGGAGATAGTCATATCCCAAAAGAGAATCCTGCCGTTTCCATAGAAACGTTACTCGATTTAGAAGTAATTGTCATGGAACCCATAGTATAACATAGGGCTTCAATTTCTGTAATAATTTGTCAATGTGAGGGAGCGAGTGATGCAGTAAACAAGGAATAGTGTAACGGAAAGGAGATACTCGTATCCCAAAAGAAAATCCTGTCGTTTCCATAGAAACGTTACTCGATTTGGAAGGAGAAGTCATAGAACCCATAGTATTTCATAGCGACGCAATTTCTGTGTTAATTAGTCAATGTGAGGGATCGAGGGATGCAGTAAAGAAGCAATAGTGCATCGGAAAGAAGATAATCGTATCCCAAAAGAAAATCCTATCGTTTCCATAGAAACATTACCCGATTTCGAAGGAGAAGTTATAGAACACATAGTATTTCATACCGACGCAACTTCTGTGATAATTCATCAATGTGAGGGAGCGAGGGATTCAGTAAAGAAGGAATACTGCATCGGAAAGAAGATACTCGTATCCCAAAGGAAAATCCTTTCGTTTCCATATAAACGTTACTCGATTAAGAAGTAGAAGTCATAGCACACACAGTATTTCATAGCGCTATAATTTCTGTGATAATTCGTTAATGTGAGGGAGCGAGGGATGCAGTAAAGTAGGAATAGTGCATCAGAAAGGAGATACTCGTATCCCAAAAGAAAATCCTGTCGTTTCCATAGAAACGTTACTCGATTTAGAAGGAGATGTCATAGAGCCTATAGTATTTCATAGCGACGTAGTTTCATTGTTAATTCGTCAATGTGAGGGAGCGATGGATGCAGTAAAGAAGGAATAGTGCATCGGAAAGAAGATAGTCGTATCCCAAAAGAAAATCCCGTTGTTTCCATACAAACGTTACTCGATTTAAAGGGGAAGTCATAGAACCCATAGTATTTCAAAGCGCTTCAATTTCTGTGATAATTCGTTAATGTGAGATAGCGAGGAATGCAGTAAGGTAGGAATAGTGCATCGGAAAGGAGATACTCGTATCCCATAAGAAAATCATGTCGTTTCCTCGGGAACGTTACTAGATTTAGGATGAGAAGCCATAGAACACATAGTATTTCCTACCATCGCAATTTCTGTGTTAATTCGTCAATGTGAGCGAGCGAGGGATTCAGTAAAGAACGAATAGTGCATCAGAAAGGAGATACTCGTATCCCAAAGGAAAATCCTTTCGTTTCCATAGAAACGTTACTCGATTTAGAAGGAGAAGTCATAGAACCCACAGTATTTCATAGCGACGCAATTTCTGTTTTACTTCGTCAATGTGAGAGAGCGAGGGATGCATGAAAGAAGGAATAGTGCATCGGAAAGGAGATACCCGTATCCCAAAAGAAAATCCTGTCGTTTCCATAGAAACGTTACTCGATTTAGAAGGAGAAGACATAGAACCCATAGTATTTCATAGCGACGTAATTTCTGTGTAAATTCGTCAATGTGAGGGAGCGGTGGATGCAGTAAAGAAGGAATAGTGCATCGGAAAGGAGATACTCGTATCCCGAAAGAAAATCCTGTCGTTTCCATAGAAACGTTACTCGATTTAGAAGGAGAAGTCATAGAACACATAGTATTTCATAGCGACGTAATTTCTGTGTAAATTCGTCAATGTGAGGGAGCGATGGATGCAGTAAAGAAGGAATAGTGCATCGGAAAGAAGATAGTCGTATCCCAAAATTAAATCCCGTCGTTTCCATAGAAACGTTACTCGATTTAGAAGGAGAAGTCATAGAACCCATAGTATTTCATAGCGACACAATTTCTGTGTTAATTCGTCAATGTGAAGGAGCGAGGGATGCAGTGAAGAAGCAATAGTGCATCGGAAATTAGATACTCGAATCCCAAAAGAAAATCCAGTCGTTTGCATAGAAACGTTACTCGATTTAGAAGGAGAAGCCATAGAACACATAGTATTTCATACCATCGCAATTTCTGTGTTAATTCGTCAATGTGAGCGAGCGAGGGATTCAGTAAAGAAGGAATACTGCATCGGAAAGGAGAACTTCGTATCCCAAAGGAAAATCCTTTCGTTTCCATATAAAAGTTAATCGATTTAGAAGGAGATGTCATAAAACACACAGTATTTCATAGTGACGCAATACCTGTGTTAATTTGTCTATGTGAGGGAGCGAGGGATGCAGTAAAGATGGAATAGTGCATCGGAAAGGAGATACTCGTATCCCAAAAGAAAATCCGGTAGTTCCCATAGAAACGTTACTCGATTTTAGAAGGGGAAGTCATAGTACTCATAGTATTTCATAGCGACGTAATTTCTTTGTTAATTCGTCAATGTGGGCTAATGGGGGATGCAGTAAAGAAGGAATAGTGCATTGGAAAGGAGATAGTCGTATCCCAAAAGGAAATCCTCACGTTTCCATAGAAACGTTACTCGATTTAGAAGGAGAAGTCATAGAACCCACAGTATTTCATAGCGACGGAATTTCAGTGATAAATCGTTAATCTGAGGAAGCGAGGGATGCAGTAAAGAAGGAATAGTGCATCGGAAAGGAGATACTCATATCCCAAAAGAAAATCCTGTCGTTTCCATGGGAACGTTACTCGATTTAGAAGGAGAGGTCATAGAATCCATAGTATTTCATAGCGACGCAATTTCTGTGTTATTTCGTCAATGTGAGGGAGCGAGGGATGCAGTAAATAAGGAACAGTGCATCGGAAAGGAGATACTCGTATCCCATAAGAAAATCCTGTCGTTTCCATAGAAACGTTACTCGATTTAGATGGAGAGTCATAGAACCCATAGTATTTCATAGCGACGAAATTTCATTGTTAATCGTCAATGTGAGGGAGCGAGGGTTGCAGTAAAGAAGAAATAGTGCATCGGAAAGGAGATACTCGTATCCCAAAAGAAAATCTTGTCGTTTCCATGGGAACAATACTCGATTTAGAAGGAGAGGTCATAGAACCCATAGTATTTCATAGCGACGGAATTTCAGTGATAAATCGTTAATGTGAGGGAGCGAGGGATGCAGTAAAGAAGGAATAGTGCATCGGAAAGGAGATACGCGTATCCCAAAAGAAAATCCTTTCGTTTCCATAGAAACGTTACTCGACTTAGAAGGAGATGTCATAGAGCCTATAGTATTTCACAGCGACGTAATATCATTGTTAATTCGTCAATGTGAGGGAGCGAGGGATGCAGTAAAGAAGGAATAGTGCATCGGAAAGGCGATACTCGTATCCCAAAGGAAAATCCTGTCGTTTCCATTGAAACGTTACCCGATTTACAAGGCGATGTCATTGAACCCATAGTATTTCATTGGGACGCAATTTCTGTGTTAATTCGTCAATGTGAGGGAGCGAGGGATGCAGTAAAGAGGGAATAGTGCAAAGGAAAGGAGATACTCGTATCCCAAAGGAAAATACTTTCCTTTCCATATAAACGTTAATCGATTTAGAAGGAGATGTCACAGAACCCACAGTATTTCATAGTGACGCAATTTCGGTGTTAATTTGTCTATGTGAGGGAGCGAGGGATGCAGTAAAGATGGAATAGTGCAACGGACAGAAGATACACAAATCCCAGAAGAAAATCCGGTAGCTGCCATAGAAACGTTACTCGATTTTAGAAAGGTGAAGTCATAGAACCCATAGTATTTCATAGCGACGTAATTTCTTTGTTAATTCGTCAATGTGGGCTAGTGAGGGATGCAGTAAAGAAGGAATAGTGCATCGGAAAGGAGATACTCGTATCCCAAAAGGAAATCCTCTCGTTTCCATAGAAACATTACTCGATTTAGAAGGAGAAGACATAGAACCCATAGTATTACATAGCGACGCAATTTCAGTGATAAATCGTTAATGTGAGGGAGCGAGGGATGCAGTAAAGAAGGAATAGTGCATCGGAAAGGAGATACTCGTATCCCAAAAGAAAAACCTTTCGTTTCCATGGGAACGTTAATCGATTTAGAAGGAGATGTCATAGAACCCACAGTATTTCATAGTGACGCAATTTCTGTGTTAATTTGTCTATGTGAGGGTGCGAGGGATGCAGTAAAGATGGAATAATGCAATGGAAAGGAGATACTCGTATCCCAAAAGAAAATCCGGTAGTTCCCGTAGAAACGTTACTCGATTTTAGGAGGGGAAATCATAGAACCCATAGTATTTCATAGCGACGTAATTTCTTTGTTAATTCGTCAATGTGGGCTAGTGAGGGATGCAGTAAAGAAGGAATAGTGCATCGGAAAGGAGATAGTCGTATCCCAAAAGGAAATCCTCTCGTTTCCATAGAAACGTTACTCGATTTAGAAGGAGATGTCATAGAACTATAGTATTTCATAGTGACGCAATTTCTGAGTTAATTCGTCAATGTGAGGGAGCGAGGGATGCAGTAAAGAAGGAATACTGCATCGGAAAGGAGATACTCGTATTCCAAAAGAAAATCCTGTCGTTTCCATGGGAACGTTACTCGATTTAGATGGAGAAATCAGGGAACACATAGTATTTCATCGCGACGCAATTTCTGTGTTATTTCGTCAATGTGAGGGAGCGTGGGATGCAGTAAAGAAGGAATAGTGCATCGGAAAGGAGATACTCGTATCCCAACAGAAAATCCTTTCGTTTCCATAGAAACGTTACTCGATTTAGAAGGAAATGTCATAGAGCCTATTGTATTTCACAGCGACGTAATTTCATTGTTAATTCGTCAATGTGAGGGAGCGATGGATGCAGTGAAGATGGAATAGTGCATCGTAAAGGATATACTCGTATCCCAAAAGAAAATCGTTTCCATAGAAACGTTACTCGATTTAGAAGGAGAAGTCATAGAACCCATATCAATTCATAGCGACGCTATATGTAAGTTAATTCGTCAATGTGAGGGAGCGAGGGCTGCAGTAAAGAAGAAATAGTACGCAAAGAAGATACTCGTATCCCAAAAGAAAATACTTTCGTTTCCATATAAACGTTACTCGATTTAGAAGGAGATGTCATAGAACCCATAGTATTTCATTGTGACGCAATTTCTGTGTTAATTCGTCAATGTGAGGGGGCGAGGGATGCAGTAAAGAAGGAACAGTGCATTGGAAAGGAGATACTCGTATCCCAAAAGAGAATCGTTTCCATAGAAACGTTACTCGATTTAGAAGGAGAAGTCATAGAACAAATAGCAATTCATAGCGACGCTATATCTGTGTTTATTCGTCAACGTGAGGGAGCGAGGGATGCAGCAAAGAAGGAATAGTGCATCGGAAAGGAGATAGTCGTATCCCAAAAGGAAATCCTCTCGTTTCCATAGAAACGTTACTCGATTTAGATGGAGAAGTCATAGAACCCATGGTATTTCATCGCGACGCAGTTGCTGTGTTATTTCGTCAATGTGAGGGAGCGAGGGATGCAGTAAAGAAGGAATAGTGCATCGTAAGGAAGAATCTCGTATCCCAAAAGATAATACTGTCGTTTCATTGAAACGTTACCCGATTTAGAAGGAAAAGTCATAGAACCCATAGTATTTTATAGCGACGCAATTTCTGTGTTAATTCGTCAATGTGAGGGATCCAAGGATGCAGTAAAGAACGAATAGTGCATCGGAAAGGAGATAGTCATATCCCAAAAGAGAATCCTGTCGTTTCCATTGAAACGTTACTCGAAATAGAAGAAGATGTCATGGAACCCATAGCCTAACATAGGGCTTCAATTTCTGTGATAATTCGTCAATGTGATGGAGCGAGGGATGCAGTAAACAAGGAATAGTGTATCAGAAAGGAGTTACTCGTATCCCAAAAGAAAAGCCTGTCGTTTCCATAGAAGCGTTACTCTATTTGGAAGGAGTTGTCATAGAACCCATAGTATTTCATACCGACGCAATTTCTGTGATAAATCGTTAATGTGAGGGAGTGAGGGATGCAGTAAAGAAGGAATAGTGCATCGGAAAGGAGATACTCGTATCCCAAAAGAAAATCCTGTCATTTCCGTTGGAACGTTACTCGATTTAGATGGAGAAGTCATAGAACCCATAGCATTAAATTGTGACGCAATTTCTGTGTTAATTCTTCAATTTGAGGGAGAGAGGGATGCAGTAAAGAAGGAATAGTGCTTCGTAAAGGAGAAACTCGTATCCTAAAAGATAATACTGTCATTTCATTGAAACGTTACCCGATTTAGAATTAAAAGTCATAGAACCCATAGTATTTTATAGCGACGCAATTTCTGTGTTAATTCGTCAATGTGAGGGATCCAAGGATGCAGTAAAGAAGGAATAGTGCATCGGAAAGGAGATAGTCATATCCCAAAAGAGAATCCTGTCGTTTCCATAGAAACGTTACTCGATTTTGAAGAAGATGTCATGGAACCCATAGTATAACATAGGGCTTCAATTTCTGTGATAATTCGTCAATGTGAGGTAGCGAGGGATGCAGTAAACAAGGAATAGTGTATCAGAAAGGAGATACTCGTATCCCAAAAGATAATCCTGTATTTTCCATAGAAACATTACTGTATTTGGAAGGAGTTGTCATAGAACCCACAGTATTTCATAGCGACGCAATTTCTGTGTTAATTCGTCAATGTGAGGGAGCGAGGGATGCAGTAAGAAAGGAATAGTGCATCGGAATAGAGATAGTCGTATCCCACAAGAATATCCTGTCGTTTCTATAGAAACGTTACTCGATTTAGAAGAAGTAGTCATAGAACCCATAGTATTTCATAGCGACGCAATTTCTGTATTAATTCGTCAATGTGAGGGAGCGAGGGATGCAGTAAAGATGGAATAGTGCATCGGAAAGGAGATACTCCTATCCCAAAAGAATATCCTGTCGTTTGCATAGAAACGTTACTCGATTAAGAAAGAGATGTCATAGAACCCACAGTATTTCATAGCGACGATATTTCTGTGTTAGTTCGTCAATGTGAGGGAGCGATTGATGCAGTAAAGAAGGAATAGTGCATAGGAAAGGTGATACTCGTATCCCCGCATCGAACGCGTACGGACGTGTCTCGCGCGCGCTCCCGCAACTACGGTCTTTTTGTCGGTTCTTTCGGGAACAATCACGCCAGTGAACGAAAAAACAGTGATCAGTGATGGATAATAGTGAAGTGAAGCAGTCCTACAAAATTTTCTGGTGTTTAGACTAGAGAAATAGTGCATTAGTGACGTCGCGGGCACATTTACAGAATGTCGGACCTCATCAAAGGTATTTCACTACAACTAATATCCAAAAACACTACTAATACGATTAGGAACGCTTGACATTACTAACATTACTAACCGCAGTGCTGTGAAAGTGTTAAAAACAATATGAAAGGAAAGTTACCGTGTGACGAATCATCAAAGTAACGTATGGTAGGATTTTTCTCCGTAATTAGACACTAAATATCCACCAAACTCACGATAATATGTTAGAACAGTGAAGGGTAACTTCCAAAAGTGTCCCGAATAAAAAACTGATAATAACGGACTTAGACTAAAAACGAAGACTAACATATGGTAGCAAATCTCGCAGAAAAGACTAGCTTAATATGAAGGAAACCAGTGTGAACAATACCCATACAGTGAAGGGAAACGATCATAATTCTGAATTATAGACATATTATAGGTAAAAGTCATAAACTGTCGATAGTGAAAAAAATTGATTACGAGTAACGTAAAGCGATACGCCGAGCGACGGAACGCAAAGTCCCGAGAGTGGGTCGCAGTGCGCCAGCTGACACGCACTACGCGTGAGTTTCGCAAGTAGGCCAAACTGCGCTGGCCACAGCAAACCGGTGTTGCTAAGCACGACTCGTGTTTCCGCGCCCAACCGCGGGAGTCAGCAGCTTACGCGAGCTCACAGTCCCCACCTGGTCCCGCGAACCACGTGGCCGGCTGACGTGCGGAGCTGACCGCGGCGCTCGGTGTCGATCGGACATCGCCGGCGAAGCCACCCAGCCCACATTCGGCCTCGTTCTGTGACGTATCACTTTTGGGACTTACGTGTCACAATGTGGTGCCGCACACGCAATACACACCAAATAAAGGTTACTCTTTAAGAACTATAACACAGATTCGCAATCCTGGATCGAGCACGCCAACTAAGTGGTGCTAACACCACACCCAAGTCCACGAAAGGGACGCTTAGTAGAGCGCAGAGCAGCACCAGTTGCAAAGTATCGCCTATAGGCATGGCGTCTGGTGCCCACGAATATGCCGTCATGTCACCGAGCCAGAAGATCGCTGCAATTGACGAGCTATTAAATGACATTGGGGCGGAATTAAAGGCCAAACACGTATCGAGTAGCGTACTGAATACGATAAGGAATAAAATATTTCCTTTGGCTTTCCAACTCACGTCAGCAGAAGCAAAGGTCGAGCTGCTGCAAGAGCAGAACAAAGATCTACTGCGCGAACTTCAGCACTCAGCTGACCCAGTTAAGGACCTTAGAATTGAGTCTCTCACAGAACAGGTCAACAAACTCGAGGAAGACAATACAAAACTCGCTGAAATAAACCAAGAGCTCAGGGACCAAATTAGGGATCTGACAGGAAAGGTTACTGAACAGGCACAGCAACAGGCCAAGACACTAACATACGCTGCGGCACTCTCCACCGCACCCAAAGAACATAAACGCATTGAGGTGGCAAAAGCCAAGCAGGCAACCACTCTCTTCATAAAGTCTACCAACAACCAAGACACGAAAACAATAAAACAAACGTTGACAAAAAACATCAACCCAAGACGAGACAACCTACACATTAAGTCGATAAGAAACACGAAGACAGCTGTGATTGTCGAAGCAGCAACACAGGAGGACTGTAGGAAAATAATAGAAAAGACGAAAGATATTGAGAATATCGCGTGTGAGGGGCCCAGAAAGCGGCAACCTTTGGTGATAGTCTATCGAGTGACAGACACTATCTCGGATAGAGAATTTCTTGAGTGTTTATACGACCAAAATCTCAGTGACGATTTCACAAAAGACGAATTCGACAAAGACGTGAAAATCAGATTCCGCACAGGGCCCAAAGGAAAGGGATACAACCACCAAGTGTTGGAAGTCACACCAATAATTTATTGGTACCTCACCAAAAAAGGAAGGGTGTACATAGACTTCCAATCCCTATCTGTCAAAGACTATACGTCAGTGAGCCAGTGTTACAACTGTTGTGACCTTGGCCATACAACCAAAGCCTGCGCAGACACAGGTACGACCTGTTCAAGGTGTGGCAAAAAGGGCCACAAACGCGCGGACTGTCGAGCATCAGAGCCCATCGACTGCATTCCCTGCAGGAACAGAAACCGAATTTGCAATAAGAGCAGGGGTGGCGTCTGCCAGACCTACAAACAGCTGCTTGATAGACTAATTGACAGTACTGACTATGGCAACTGAACACCCCCCTGAGTCAACCAACATGCTCCATAAATCAACCCCTGAAAAAATAAGATCATACAAGTCACCATCCACCAGGCACAGAAACCATCTACGTGCAATACTCTGGCGTAAGAGGCAAAAACTATTACCTGACGACTACCCCAACAATGGTCACATTCCAGGCTTGATACACAATACAAACCTGGAGGACAGCCATCATGCAATCAGTGAATACATAGACGACCTAACACTCACAGGACAAATGTCACCAGAAGCCGCCAAACTAATCAAAAGACAAATCATGTACTGGATGACATTCCAGACGACCCTTATGAACAGGATAGACGAACTCGAAGACGAACTACTGAGAATAGACATGATAACCCCAAATCCTGATACCGACAGACCAGAAAACCATACCACACATGACCAACCAAAGCAACTGCACAAAACAGCGTTGCTAACCACTCAAGAGCACCCATCCACTCCAGCACAACGACGCACATACGACACTACAAAATGCGAAGGACGCATCAAACCAATCAAATTCATACAAGGTGAGACCTTGAACCCAACGGTGCTAAACACAACCGTAACGCAAGCAAGCACAACTGGAGTCCAAATGGAAAACATGAACCAATCAGACACCTCAGACTGTAATCAAATCAAACGCAAAATAACTCTCTCTGACTCACTGACAGAGGAAGAAGACGACGTCTATTATTGCCCTTACGCCAGAGATTGTAGTGTTCATAATAATGATATTCGAAACAGTAATACCGACCTTGAACAGGCCACAGCGCCGGCAACCACGAATGCTACACAAAAAGCCGCAGCAACAACCGCAACAAAAGTCTGCGGAGGGTCTGGCAACAGAGACGACAGTGCGCATAACATACCAAAAGCTGTTATGTCTGTCACAGGTAGCGTAGACGAGCAGTCAAGTGGGAACCAAATCACGTCAAATCAATGCAGAATGGAGGCACAAACAACCAACACATCTGATACACATCAAGACTGCACAAACGAAACACACACAAAAAACAAACGAATCATCGCAGCCCTTAGGAAACTAAAACCGCATAGGAAACCCAAACAGCCTAAGAGAGTCCCGAAAGTGAAAGCGTGTGACGACCAATCGCGGCAATCGCAGGCTGCCTCAAAAACTAGTGATACGAAAGTGCATACCCCTGATGATACCAACACCTTCGCAGCCCCCCAACCAACAACCTCAATGCCGACGCCCAAGGAAACCCCCACAACAACCAACGAGGAAGTCAATCCAGCGCCCCCCGCAGAGGTGCACAACAACGCCACTACACCATCACGACACGTCACGGCTGCAGAGATGCCAACACACGCCATCGACACCGATAGTTTTAGTTACGACAAGCTAGATATAAATGTAAAATTAAGTAGGCTAGAAAAAAGAGACATCTTAGAGACGGCACAGCGGATGCTCATCCGCACCCTACACCCGTACGGCCAATCTGTTTGTTTCCGTACATCAGAGCAAACCGATAGACTGATTCTCAAAACGGAGAATATTCCAACAGATCCAGACAGCCTACTAGACCTGCTCATGCAGGTGTGTGCCCGCAGGGAGGAACCATTCGATATGGACAAGCTTTACAAGGATCACGTAAGGGCTCATGGGAGAACATACTTCGATTACAGTCAAACTGGCAGCAAGTGCTACGCCACAGTTAAACACCCAAACCGCTAATAGCACAGCTTAATGCTATGCGGAGTATACTTGTAAATTCGGAGCTCCCACGGGTCATACGTGAACTAAAAAGTGACATTCTGTGCATACAGGAGCCCTACACTAGACAAGGGCATATCCCCAACTTTCCTCCAAGTGCGGTGACAGTTGCGGAGGGGACAGGCTGCATGGCATCTGTCATAATCCTAAACAAAGAAATACATCCAGTCAAAATTACAGAACTCTGTTCCGAGCACCTAGTTACAGTTGAAGTCACACACAAGGGGGATACTTGGATCATCGCGTCGCTGTACGCCCAATTCTGTCATTGCATCAAACCATACGCAGACCTCATCAGAGATGTTGCGCAATACGCTGGCAACAAAAAACTTCTCATCTGTGCAGACATAAATGCCAGATCAACCCTGTGGCATTCAGACAGAACTGACGACAGAGGTAGAATAATAAATGACATCATCCAAGAAAACAGACTACACGTACTCAATAAGGAAGGACATCACCCGACTCACATCGGACACAACGGTCATTCATCAAACATAGACATCACCCTCGTTAATAATGCCGCCATCAACCACGTACGAGACTGGACCGTACTTGACCAGATCACTGCTAGCGACCACAACATCATCACACTAACCTTAAGTGGTACACCAAACGTCAACACAGAAACACTACCAAAAAGACTATTATTTGACAAAACAGACTGGGACAGGGTCAGACAAAAAATACATGAGCACATACCGCAAGACATCACCGGCAGTGTTGATTACAGAGCACACATGCTGACAGATATCATCACACACACACAGAACACTTGCATACCCACACAAAGAATGACAAAACACCAAAATATTCCCTGGACTACACAATTAACACGACTCAAACAAGACTCAAAACGTAAACGTAAACTTTACCAACGAGCAATTTCAGATAGAGAAAGACAATTACGACTACACGACTACCGGCTTGCCAAGGATAAATATAAACTTGAGCTGAATAAGACCAGGAAAGACCATTGGAACAGCCATGTAGCAGCACAAACACAACTAAACATTTGGGGGGAACCATACAAAATCGTGACAGAGAAAATTAAGAGCCCACTGGTTCTGGGAACGCTGCGACAGGAGGATGGTGAGATGACTAAGGGCTGGAGACGCACAGCGGAGTTCCTGCTGAGCAAACTCCTGCCCGACGACATCGCAGACACAGACACACCACAACATGCAGCACTGAGACGCGAAGTAGACACAGTATACACCACACCAACCGTCACCTGTCCATTTGCGCAAGAAGAAGTGGCGACAGCGATCTCAGAACTCAAAAACAAAAAGGCGCCTGGACCGGATGGTATCCACTCTGAGGTACTGAAACAAATTGCACCGCAGATCACCCCGTTTCTCACAACGTTGTTAAACGATGCATTAAGGCTGGGCCGTGTGCCTGCAGTGTGGAAGACCTCGAAGGCGGTTATCATCAAAAAGGCTCCAGACAAAGACCCATCAGACCCCAAGTCATACAGACCAATTTGCCTTATCAATACACTCGGTAAAGTACAAGAAAAACTACTCTGCAAAAGACTACAAGCACACCGAACACTACGGGGACTGACACCACACCAATACGGCTTCAGGGAAGGGAAATCTATAGACGACGCAATTAACAGAGCACTCCAAATAGTACACGACACACCCTCCAAATACACACTTGCAATTATGATAGACATCTCAGGTGCCTTCGACAACGTCTGGTGGCCGGCCTTGTTCAAGAGGCTCAGACACCTGCAGGTACCGGAGTCTCTGTATAATAGTTTCATGGACTACTGCAGAGACAGAACGGTCGTTTGGCAAATGGACAACCAGAAAGTGATTAAACGAATTACAAAAGGCTGTCCACAAGGGTCGATCTGCGGCCCCATCTTCTGGGACATAGTTATAGAACCGCTCCTACAGTTACTAGAGGAGCACATCTTGACAGATGGAGCTGTCGCTTACGCTGATGATCTACTCGTCGTAGTTTCAGCAAATAACCGTGCCCAGCTAGAAGAAAGAGCCAATGGAACACTTAGGACAATAACCCAATGGTGCACAGATAATAAATTAAAGATAGCAGGAAACAAAACAACTTATACATTGCTAAAGGGTATCCTGCGCAGGAACCCAATAGTCAAAATCGGGGACACAAACATAAAAAGACTAGCAGTCACACGCTATCTAGGAGTATACATTGATGAACGATTGAACTTCCACGAACACATGCGAATATGCACAAACAAAGCAGAAAAGATACTACACAAACTGGCTAGGCTAAATTCGGAACAATTCAGACTACCCCTGTCAGTGACACGAACATACCATTGCGCTCTCTTCGAGTCAGTACTATGCTTTGCCGCCAGTACGTGGGCCCACAGGTTAAATCTCTCAACCAACAGAACCATTGTACGTCGAGGCCAAAGAAGTGTTCTACTTCGACTAACAGGGGCATTCAACACAACATCAAATGACGCACTATGTGTCGTCATGGGAATTTTCCCCATAGATATCACCATCAGGTACCGCGCAGCAATGTACTGGCTTAGGGTGGGGAGAATAGACCAGGTTCGGCAGATCACTGGTGTACCGATTGAGACAACACGCCAACTCAGAGCATGGCGAGTGGATACCTGGCAGAGCGAGTGGGCCAACAGCGATAAGGGCCGCCGTGTCTACAACTTCTTCCCTGACATCCGGGAAAGACTAAAACTAAAACATATTGATCCCAGCCGCGGTATGGTACATTTCATCACAGGACATGGCCCTTATCCCACGCACCTGTACCGCGTGAGTCTGCAGCAGACTAATAGATGCACATGCGGGGAAGAAGGTTCCCCTGAACATACTGTCTTCTTCTGCGGACAACGCACGAACATAAGACACACAGTACACATAAATCGCCTGAACACACAGAACGAACTACATGTCATAATACGCGACCCGGAAAGGTGGACTGAACTCAACAAACTAACGGACGAAATCTCGAAGATCCAACAAATAGAATACTTGCGCAACAGACCCTACCGAAGGCAAGTCGGTCCAAACAGACGTCACGATGCCCAGGGGGATACAGATATGATTAGCACCACGAGTGATGAAGAAGAAACAGATACAGACCAGGGCACCAACACAGATATTGAAGCGTCCAGCGCGGATGATCTATAGTGTCAATCAAGTCAAATTCAAAGAACAGAGTGGAACAACCGACAAGAGGTGCACAAGTCACACACAATCCTAAAAACAGATTGCACCGTATATATAAATAGTTAACAGCATCTCCATGTCCAATAAGAGCTTAAAGCTAGGTACCTCTTCAAGGGACCTACACCCTCCGTTAAGAGGCAGCGCACAGTCTGGATGGAAGGATCTTAATTGTGGTCCCTCTCTTTTGAGCCCAACCCGACGGATACCTATGGTAGATCGGGGAAAACCACCGCTCAGGCTGTGTTGCTGGCGGGGCCGGAAGGTGCTAACTGCCACACCACGTATCATTGTAAGTCTCATTGGCTCAGTGTGAACTGTTTGTACAACCAACCTACACAGCCTATACCTCAACCTCCACTATACTAAGAACCTCTCATCTGAAGCTTAAAGTTGGGCACCTCTTCAAGGGACCTACGCCCCCCTGGTAAGAGGTGGCGCACGTCCTGGATGGAAGGATCTTAATTGTGGTTCCTCTCTTTTGAGCCCAACCCGACGGATACCTATGGTAGATCGGGGAAAACCACCGTTCAGGTCGTGTTGTCGGCGGGGCCGGGAGGTGCTTGCGCCTCATGTACTCTACTAGGAGCCCTGCAGGCTCAACACAAACCGTTAGCGTCATTACCTTATTACTTTTACCACGAGTACCCTTTCATTAGCAACTTTGAGCCAAGCACAAAATCAGTTACCTCTCTATTGTATATCGTAAATAGTTTAGCAGGCTGGACATGGAGGTCTTAGTCTTAGTTTCTAGCTTTAACGTACCATAATCTCTTCTAGTTAAGGTAGTTTTTAGGATGGTAGATGTTAAAAGCATGGTGAGCAACGGCCAGCGTCTTGAGGGTCATTCCAAGACCCGGGCCGCCGCCCACAACCAGGTGACGGGCCATATTATACCTATAACTTCTCTATTCAGTTCTCTTCCTTCCTTCTCTCTAAATATTAATTTCGTTTTGTTTATTAATATCTTACTTGATTTTGTATTAGTTATAAGTTTTTCTAATGCTGCACAAAAAAAAAGATATGAAATGGATCTAAACAGAGCCCGCCTCCACGTGGCGGGACACGGGCATCGGTGTGAGTGGGGACGGGAGCCGGTGTGGTGTTACTTTCAGTCACTGCGGACCCCGGACCCAGTCACAGCGGCTAAGTGGCAATATACGACCCACCATAAGAAATCAGACGGTGGGTCATAAAATATAAGCAGCTAGTGAAGAAAAAAAAAAAAAAAAAAAAAAAAAAAGTATCCCAAATGAAAATCTTGTCGTTTCCAAGGAAACGTTATTCGATTTAGAAGGAGATGTCAAAGAACACATAGTATTTCATAGCGACCCAATTTCTGTGTTAATTCGTCAATGTGAGGGAGTGAGGGATGCAGTAAAGAAGGAATAGTGCATCGGAAAGGAGATACTCGTATCCCAAAAGAAAATCCTGTCGTTTCCATAGAAACGTTACTCGATTTAGAAGGAGATTTCATAGAACCCATAGAATTTCATAGGGCCGCAATTTCTGTGTTAATTCCTCAATGTGAGGGAGCGAGGGATGCAGTAAAAAGGAATTGTGCATCGGAAAGGATATACTCGTATCCCAAAAGAAAATCCTGTCGTTTCCATGGAAACGTTATTCGATTTAGAAGGAGATGTCAAAGAACACATAGTATTTCATAGCGACCCATTTTCTGTGTTAATTCGTCAATGTTAGGGAGTGAGGGATGCAGTAAAGAAGGAATAGTGCATCGGAAAGGAGATACTCGTATCCCAAAAGAAAATCCTGTCGTTTCCATAGAAACGTTACTCGATTTAGAAGGAGATTTCATAGAACCCATAGAATTTCATAGGGCCGCAATTTCTGGGTTAATTCCTCAATGTGAGGGAGCGAGGGATGCAGTAAACAAGGAATTGTGCATCGGATAGGATATACTCGTATCCCAAAAGAAAATCCTGTCGTTTCCATAGAAACGTTACTCGATTTAGAAGGAGAAGTCATAGAAACCATAATATTCCCCAGCGACGCAATTTCTGTGTTAATTCGTATATGTGAGGAAGCTAGGGATGCAGTAAAGCAGGAATACTGCATCAACAAGGAGATACTCGTATCCCAAAAGAAAATCCTGTCGTTTCCATAGAAACGATACTCGATTACGGAGGAGATGTCATAGAACCCATAGTATTTCATAGGGCGGCAATTTCTGTGTTAATTCGTCAATGTGAGGGAGCGAGGGATGCTGTAACGAAGGAATAGTGCATCGGAATGGAGATAGTCTTATCCCAAAAGAAAATCCTGTCGTTTCCATAGAAACGTTACTCGAGTTAGAAGGAGATGTCATTGAACCTATAGTATTTCATAGCGACGTAATTTCATTGTTAATTCGTCAATGTGAGGGAATGAGGGATGCAGTAAAGAAGGAATAGTGCATCGGAAAGGAGATAGTCGAATCCCAAAAGAAAATCCTGTCGGTTCCATAGAAACGTTACTCGATTTAGAAGGAGAAGTCATAGAACCCATAGTATTTAATAGCGACGCAATTTCTGTGATAATTCCTTAATGTGAGGGAGCGAGGGATGCAGTAAAGAAGGAATAGTGCATCGGAAAGGAGATAGTCATATCCCAAAAGAAAATCCTGTCAATTCCATAGAAACAGTACTCGATTTAGCAGGAGATGTCATAGAACCCATAGTATTTCATAGCGCTTCAATTTCTGAGTTAATTCGTCAATGTTAGGGAGCGAGGGATTCAGTAAAGAAGGAATAGTGCATCGGAAAGGAGATACTCGTATCCCAAAAGAAAATCCTGTCGTTTCCATAGAAACAGTACTCGATTTAGAAGGAAATGTCATAGAAGTCATAGTATTTCATAGCGCTTCAATTTCTGTGACAATTCGTCAATCTGAGGGAGCGAGGGATGCAGTAAAGCAGGGATAGTGCGTCGGAAAGGAGATACTCGTATCCCAAAAGAAAATCCTCTCGTTTCAATAGAAACGTTACTCGATTTAGAAGGAGAAGTCATAGAACCCATAGTATTTCATAGCGCTTCAATTTCTGTGATAATTCGTTATGTGAGGGAGCGAGGGATACAGTAAAGAAGGAATAGTGCATCGGAAAGGAGATACTCCTATCCCAAAAGAATATCCTGCCGTTTGCATAGAAACGTTACTCGATTAAGAAGGAGATCTCATAGAACCCACAGTATTTCATAGCGACGCGATTTCTGTGTTAATTCGTCAATGTGAGGGAGCGATTGACGCAGTAAAGAAGCAATAGTGCATAGGAAAGGAGATACTCGTATCCCAAAAGAGAATCCTGTCGTTTCCATAGAAACGTTACTCGATTTAGAAGAAGATGTCATGGAACCCATATTATAACATAGGGCATCAATTTCTGTGATAATTCGTCAATGTGAGGGAGCGAGGGATGCAGTAAACAAGGAATAGTGTATCAGAAAGGAGATACTCGTATCCCAAAAGAAAATCCTGTCGTTTCCATAGAAACGTTACTCGATTTAGAAGGACATGTCATAGAACCCATAGTATTTCATAGTGACGCTATTTCTGTGTTCATACGTCAATGTGAGGGAGCGAGGGATGCAGTACAGAAGGAATAGTGCATCGGAAATTAGATACTCGTATCCCAAAAGAAAATGCTGTCGTTTCCATTGAAACGTTACTCGATTTAGAAGGAGATGTCTTAGAACCCATAGCATTAAATTGTGACGCAATTTCTGTGTTAATTCGTCAATGAGAGGGAGCGAGGGATGCAGTAAAGAAGGAATAGTGCATCGTAAAGGAGAAACTCGTATCCCAAAAGATAATACTGTCGTTTGATCGAAACGTTACCCGATTTAGAAGGAAAAGCCATAGAACCCATAGTATTTTATAGCGACGAAATTTCTGTGTTAATTCGTCAATGTGAGGGATCCAAGGATGCAGTGAAGAAGGAATAGTGCATCGGAAAGGAGATAGTCATATCCCAAAAGAGAATCCTGTCGTTTCCATAGAAACGTTACTCGATTTAGAAGAAGATGTCATGGAACCCATAGTATAACATAGGGCTTCAATTTCTGTGATAATTCGTCAATGTGAGGGAGCGAGGGATGCAGTAATCAAGGAATAGTGTATCAGAAAGGAGATACTCGTATCCCAAAAGAAAACCCTTTCGCTTCCATATAAACGTTACTCGATTTAGAAGGAGAAGTCATAGAACCCATAGTATTTCATAGCGACGCAATTTCTGGGTTAATTCGTCAATGTTAGGGAGCGAGGGATGCAGTAAAGAAGGAATAGTGCATCGGAATGGAGATAGTCATATCCCAAAAGAAAATCCTGTCGATTCCATAGAAACGGTACTCGATTTAGAAGCAGATGTCTTTGGAACCCATAGCATTTCATAGCGCTTCAATTTCTGAGTTAATTCGTCAATGTTAGGGAGCGAGGGATTCAGTAAAGAAGGAATAGTGCATTGGAAAGGAGATAGTCGTATCCCAAAAGGAAATCCTCTCATTTCCATAGAAACGTTACTCGATTTAGAAGGAGAAGTCATAGAACCCATAGTATTTCATAGCGACGCAATTTCTGTGTTAATTCGTCAATGTGAGGGAGCGAGGGATGCAGTAAAGAAGGAATAGTGCATCGGAATGGAGATAGTCATATCCCAAAAGAAAATCCTGTCGATTCCATAGAAACGGTACTCGATTTAGAAGGAGATGTCTTTGGAACCCATAGCATTTCATAGCGCTTCAATTTCTGAGTTAATTCGTCAATGTTAGGGAGCGAGCGATTCAGTAAAGAAGGAATAGTGCATCGGAAAGGAGATAGTCGTATCCCAAAAGGAAATCCTCTCATTTCCATAGAAACGTTACTCGATTTAGAAGGAGAAGTCATAGAACCCATAGTATTTCATAGCGACGCAATTTCTGTGTTAATTCGTCAATGTGAGGGAGCGAGGGATGCAGTAAAGAAGGAATAGTGCATCGGAAAGGAGATAGTCGTATCCCAAAATAAAATCCTGTCGTTTCCATAGAAACGATACTCGATTTAGAAAGAGATGTCATAGAGCCTATAGTATTTCACAGCGACGTGATTTCATTGTTAATTCGTCAATGTGAGGGAGTGAGGGATGCAGTAAAGAAGGAATAGTGCACCGGAAAGAAGATAGTCGTATCCCAAAAGAAAATCCTTTTGTTTCCATAGAAACGTTACTCGACTTAGAAGGAGATGTCATAGAGCCTATAGTATTTCACAGCGACGTAACTTCATTGTTAATTCGTCAATGTGAGGCAGCGAGGGATGCAGTAAAGAAGGAATAGTGCTTCGGAAAGGCGATACTCGTATCCCAAAGGAAAATCCTGTCGTTAGAAGGCGATGTCATTGAACCCATAGTATTTTATAGCGACGCAATTTCAGTGATAAATCGTTAATGTGAGGGAGCGAGGGATGCAGTAAAGAAGGAATAGTGCATCGGAAACGAGATACTCGTATCCCAAAAGAAAATCCTGTCGTTTCCATGGGAACGTTACTCGATTTAGAGGGAGATGGCATAGAACCCACAGTATTTCATAGTGACGCAATTTCTGTGTTAATTTGTCTATGTGAGGGAGCGAGGGATGCAGTCAAGATGGAATAGTGCAACGGAAAGGAGATACTCGTATCCCAAAAGAAAATCCGGTAGTGCCCATAGAAACGTTACTCGATTTTAGAAGGGAAGTCATAGAACCTATAGTATTTCATAGGACGTAATTTCTGTGTTAATTCGTCAATGTGAGGGATCGAATGATGCAGTAAAGAAGTAATAGTGCATCGGAAAGGAGATACTCGTATCCCAAAAGAAAATCCTATCGTTTCCATAGAAACGTTACTCGATTTAGAAGGAGATGTAATAGAACCCACAGTATTTCATAGCGACGCAATTTCTGTGTTATTTCGTCAACGTGAGGGAGCGAGGGATGCAGTAAATAAGGAACAGTGCATCGGAAAGGAGATACTCGTATCCCAAAAGAAAATCCTGTCGTTTCCATAGAAACGTTACTCGATTTAGAAGGAGTTGTCATGGATCCCATAGTATAACATATGGCTTCAATTTCTGTGATAATTTGTCAATGTGAGGGAGCGAGTGATGCAGTAAACAAGGAATAGTGTAACGGAAAGGAGATACTCGTATCCCAAAAGAAAATCCTGTCGTTTCCATAGAAACGTTACTCGATTTAGAAGGAGAAGTCATAGAACCCATAGTATTTCATAGCGACGTAATTTCTGTGTAAATTCGTCAATGTGAGGGATCGAAAGATGCAGTAAAGAAGGAATAGTGCATCGGTAAGAAGATACTCGTATCCCAAAAGAAAATCCTGTCGTTTCCATAGAAACATTACCCGATTTCGAAGGAGAAGTTACAGAACACATAGTATTTCATACCGAAGCAACTTCTGTGATAATTCGTCAATGTGAGGGAGCGAGGGATGCAGTAAAGAAGCAATAGTGCATCGGAAAGGACATACTCGTATCCCAAAGAAAATCCAGTCGTTTCCATAGAAACAATACTCGATTTAGAAGAACATGTCATAGAACCCATAGTATTTCATAGCGACGCAATTTCTGTGTTAATTCGTCAATGTGAGGGATCGAATGTTGCAGTAAAGAAGTAATAGTGCATCGGAAAGGAGATACTCGTATCCCAAAAGAGAATCCTGTCGTTTCCATAGAAACGTTACTCGATTTAGAAGAAGATGTCATGGAACCCACATTATAACATAGGGTATCAATTTCTGTGATAATTCGTCAATGTGAGGGAGCGAGGGATGCAGTAAACAAGGAATTGTGTATCAGGAAGGAGATACTCGTATCCCAAAAGAAAATCCTGTCGTTTCCATAGAAACGTTACTCGATTTAGAAGGACATGTCATAGAACCCATAGTATTTCATAGCGACGCTATTTCTGTGTTAATTCGTCAATGTGAGGGAGTGAGGGATGCAGTAAAGAAGGAATAGTGCATCGGAAAGGAGATACTCGTATCCCAAAAGAAAATCCTGTCGTTTCCATAGAAACGTTACTCGATTTAGAAGGAGAGGTCATAGAACCCATAGAATTTCATAGGGCCGCAATTTCTGTGTTAATTCCTCAATGTGAGGGAGCGAGGGATGCAGTAAAAAGGAATTGTGCATCGGAAAGGATATACTCGTATCCCAAAAGAAAATCCTGTCGTTTCCATGGAAACGTTATTCGATTTAGAAGGAGATGTCAAAGAACACATAGTATTTCATAGCGACCCATTTTCTGTGTTAATTCGTCAATGTTAGGGAGTGAGGGATGCAGTAAAGAAGGAATAGTGCATCGGAAAGGAGATACTCGTATCCCAAAAGAAAATCCTGTCGTTTCCATAGAAACGTTACTCGATTTAGAAGGAGATTTCATAGAACCCATAGAATTTCATAGGGCCGCAATTTCTGGGTTAATTCCTCAATGTGAGGGAGCGAGGGATGTAGTAAACAAGGAATTGTGCATCGGAAAGGATATACTCGTATCCCAAAAGAAAATCCTGTCGTTTCCATAGAAACGTTACTCGATTTAGAAGGAGAAGTCATAGAAACCATAATATTCCCCAGCGACGCAATTTCTGTGTTAATTCGTATATGTGAGGAAGCTAGGGATGCAGTAAAGCAGGAATACTGCATCAACAAGGAGATACTCGTATCCCAAAAGAAAATCCTGTCGTTTCCATAGAAACGTTACTCGATTTAGAAGGACATGTCATAGAACCCATAGTATTTCATAGTGACGCTATTTCTGTGTTCATACGTCAATGTGAGGGAGCGAGGGATGCAGTACAGAAGGAATAGTGCATCGGAAATTAGATACTCGTATCCCAAAAGAAAATGCTGTCGTTTCCATTGAAACGTTACTCGATTTAGAAGGAGATGTCTTAGAACCCATAGCATTAAATTGTGACGCAATTTCTGTGTTAATTCGTCAATGAGAGGGAGCGAGGGATGCAGTAAAGAAGGAATAGTGCATCGTAAAGGAGAAACTCGTATCCCAAAAGATAATACTGTCGTTTGATCGAAACGTTACCCGATTTAGAAGGAAAAGCCATAGAACCCATAGTATTTTATAGCGACGAAATTTCTGTGTTAATTCGTCAATGTGAGGGATCCAAGGATGCAGTGAAGAAGGAATAGTGCATCGGAAAGGAGATAGTCATATCCCAAAAGAGAATCCTGTCGTTTCCATAGAAACGTTACTCGATTTAGAAGAAGATGTCATGGAACCCATAGTATAACATAGGGCTTCAATTTCTGTGATAATTCGTCAATGTGAGGGAGCGAGGGATGCAGTAATCAAGGAATAGTGTATCAGAAAGGAGATACTCGTATCCCAAAAGAAAACCCTTTCGCTTCCATATAAACGTTACTCGATTTAGAAGGAGAAGTCATAGAACCCATAGTATTTCATAGCGACGCAATTTCTGGGTTAATTCGTCAATGTTAGGGAGCGAGGGATGCAGTAAAGAAGGAATAGTGCATCGGAATGGAGATAGTCATATCCCAAAAGAAAATCCTGTCGATTCCATAGAAACGGTACTCGATTTAGAAGCAGATGTCTTTGGAACCCATAGTATTTCATAGCGACGCAATTTCTGTGTTAATTCGTCAATGTGAGGGAGCGAGGGATGCAGTAAAGAAGGAATAGTGCATCGGAAAGGAGATAGTCGTATCCCAAAATAAAATCCTGTCGTTTCCATAGAAACGTTACTCGATTTAGAAGGAGATGTCATAGAGCCTATAGTATTTCACAGCGACGTGATTTCATTGTTAATTCGTCAATGTGAGGGAGTGAGGGATGCAGTAAAGAAGGAATAGTGCACCGGAAAGAAGATAGTCGTATCCCAAAAGAAAATCCTTTTGTTTCCATAGAAACGTTACTCGACTTAGAAGGAGATGTCATAGAGCCTATAGTATTTCACAGCGACGTAACTTCATTGTTAATTCGTCAATGTGAGGCAGCGAGGGATGCAGTAAAGAAGGAATAGTGCTTCGGAAAGGCGATACTCGTATCCCAAAGGAAAATCCTGTCGTTAGAAGGCGGTGTCATTGAACCCATAGTATTTTATAGCGACGCAATTTCAGTGATAAATCGTTAATGTGAGGGAGCGAGGGATGCAGTAAAGAAGGAATAGTGCATCGGAAACGAGATACTCGTATCCCAAAAGAAAATCCTGTCGTTTCCATGGGAACGTTACTCGATTTAGAGGGAGATGGCATAGAACCCACAGTATTTCATAGTGACGCAATTTCTGTGTTAATTTGTCTATGTGAGGGAGCGAGGGATGCAGTCAAGATGGAATAGTGCAACGGAAAGGAGATACTCGTATCCCAAAAGAAAATCCGGTAGTGCCCATAGAAACGTTACTCGATTTTAGAAGGGAAGTCATAGAACCTATAGTATTTCATAGGACGTAATTTCTGTGTTAATTCGTCAATGTGAGGGATCGAATGATGCAGTAAAGAAGTAATAGTGCATCGGAAAGGAGATACTCGTATCCCAAAAGAAAATCCTATCGTTTCCATAGAAACGTTACTCGATTTAGAAGGAGATGTAATAGAACCCACAGTATTTCATAGCGACGCAATTTCTGTGTTATTTCGTCAACGTGAGGGAGCGAGGGATGCAGTAAATAAGGAACAGTGCATCGGAAAGGAGATACTCGTATCCCAAAAGAAAATCCTGTCGTTTCCATAGAAACGTTACTCGATTTAGAAGGAGTTGTCATGGATCCCATAGTATAACATATGGCTTCAATTTCTGTGATAATTTGTCAATGTGAGGGAGCGAGTGATGCAGTAAACAAGGAATAGTGTAACGGAAAGGAGATACTCGTATCCCAAAAGAAAATCCTGTCGTTTCCATAGAAACGTTACTCGATTTGGAAGGAGAAGTCATAGAACCCATAGTATTTCATAGCGACGTAATTTCTGTGTAAATTCGTCAATGTGAGGGATCGAAAGATGCAGTAAAGAAGGAATAGTGCATCGGTAAGAAGATACTCGTATCCCAAAAGAAAATCCTGTCGTTTCCATAGAAACATTACCCGATTTCGAAGGAGAAGTTACAGAACACATAGTATTTCATACCGACGCAACTTCTGTGATAATTCGTCAATGTGAGGGAGCGAGGGATGCAGTAAAGAAGCAATAGTGCATCGGAAAGGACATACTCGTATCCCAAAGAAAATCCAGTCGTTTCCATAGAAACAATACTCGATTTAGAAGAACATGTCATAGAACCCATAGTATTTCATAGCGACGCAATTTCTGTGTTAATTCGTCAATGTGAGGGATCGAATGTTGCAGTAAAGAAGTAATAGTGCATCGGAAAGGAGATACTCGTATCCCAAAAGAGAATCCTGTCGTTTCCATAGAAACGTTACTCGATTTAGAAGAAGATGTCATGGAACCCACATTATAACATAGGGTATCAATTTCTGTGATAATTCGTCAATGTGAGGGAGCGAGGGATGCAGTAAACAAGGAATTGTGTATCAGGAAGGAGATACTCGTATCCCAAAAGAAAATCCTGTCGTTTCCATAGAAACGTTACTCGATTTAGAAGGACATGTCATAGAACCCATAGTATTTCATAGCGACGCTATTTCTGTGTTAATTCGTCAATGTGAGGGAGCGAGGGATGCAGTAAAGAAGGAATAGTGCAAAGGAAATTAGATACTCGTATCCCAAAAGAAAATGCTTTCGTTTCCATTGAAACGTTACTCGATTTAGAAGGAGATGTCTTAGAACCCATAGCATTAAATTGTGACGCAATTTCTGTGTTAATTCGTCAATGTGAGGGAGCGAGGGATGCAGTAAAGAAGGAATAGTGCATCGTAAAGGAGAAACTCATATCCCAAAAGATAATACTGTCGTTTCATTGAAACGTTACCCGATTTAGAAGGAAAAGTCATAGAACCCATAGTATTTTATAGCGACGCAATTTCTGTGTTAATTCGTCAATGTGAGGGATCCAAGGATGCAGTGAAGAAGGAATAGTGCATCGGAAAGGAGATAGTCATATCCCAAAAGAGAATCCTGTCGTTTCCATAGAAACGTTACTCGATTTAGAAGAAGATGTCATGGAACCCATAGTATAACATAGGGCTTCAATTTCTGTGATAATTCGTCAATGTGAGGGAGCGAGGGATGCAGTAAACAAAGAATAGTGTATCAGAAAGGAGATACTCGTGTAAGTAGGCTGTTTAGGTTTTTTTATTGGTAACGCCACCTCTGTATGAAAATCACTGGCTGTGCAGTCTGTGGCTGCTTTGCATTGTTGTAATACTCGCCATTGGAGTGTTAGGCAGCTGGTTGTGAACAGCGCGTAGCGTTGCGCAGTTGGAGGTGAGCCGCCAGCAGTGGTGGATGTGGGGAGAGAGATGGCGGAGTTTTGAAATTTGTCATGAACTGCTATATATATTATGACTATTGAGGTAAATACATTGGTTGTTCTCTATCAAAATCTTTCATTTGCTAACTATGCCTATCAGTAGTTAGTGCCTTCAGTAGTTTGAATCTTTTATTTAGCTGGCAGTAGTGGAGCTCACTGTATTGCAGTAGCTTGAGTAGCGAAGATTTTTGTGAGGTAATTGATTTGTAAAAGGTATAGTTTAATGTTAGTCAGGGCCTTTCTTTCGTAGGGATTTTTTGAAAGTCAGATTGCGTTGCGCTAAAAAAAATACTGTGTGTCAGTTTAAGCACAGTCGTGTATAAATGGTTCTAAGGGGAAGTTTCATATGTCGACCCTTAGCCGAGGATACCTCACTGGAATCTTCTGATTTTTTCTTGTAGTTTGTGTAATTAGTGTAGCTTTTGTTTATTGCTAGCGCGTAGTTATAGAGAGAATTTCCTTTGTAGTTGTAGTTTTTCATTGTTGTACAGTAAAACAGTTGTGGCATGCATGTAGATTTGCACCAAGTATTTCGCAGCTGCAATTAACTAGATATTATTTTCAGTGCTATGTTAATGTGTTCTCTTATTTTTGCTCTTCAAATTGTGCCTTTCTGTGTTATCGTGTGAAATATTGTGACAATAATGGCGTGTGAAAAACGTAACACTAGGCTACAAAGTAAACTGAGAAATAATAGTGACGACGAGCGTAGCTTATCAGCACCACTGTGTAATGAATTAACAGACATTCAAAGTAATAATTTGGTAACTGTGCATAGGGAAATGGAGCGAGCATCAAATAATGGTGTAGACAGTGAAACAATTAGAGAACAGGGAAGCATTATCGATCGATCGGTCGGCAACAGCTCGCCTCAGGAATCCGAAATGACAGGAAACAATCTCGCAAATACTGTAGACTCAGGTTTTGGGTTCTCACCGTTTTCTCAAATGAGTCAAGACATATTTTCTGCTTGTCAAAATGTGAATGTTGCCGGTGAAAATGCACTGCAAAAAAGCATAGAGAAACAGATTCCAGACACTAATACATTATTATTGCAATTAATGCAACAAATGGAACAAAATCAGAGACAAATGGGACAAAATCTTCAAAAGTTAGACACAATGGAACAAAATCTTCAAAAGTTAGACACAATGGAACAACACCAGAGACAAACACAGCAACAGTTAGACGCAGTGGAACAAAATCTTAAAAAGTTAGACACAGTGGAACAAAATCTTCAAAAGTTAGACACAGTGGAACAAAATCTTCAAAAGTTAGACACCACACTTGAACAAACACGTGAAGATTTAACTACTGAGTTACATAACATTGAATCGTAATGTCAAAAAGTGTGTAATGACGTAAAAACACAAATTTGTGAGCATTTTCAACCTATTTTTTCGCGGCATGAAAATGCATTACAGAATCACGAAGCAGCCATAAAAGAACTGCAAACCATTGTTCATGAAAATCATGAGACCTTTTGGGCTAAATTTGACTCAGTTGCATCTACCGATTCGGTTACGCAACTTGCAAAAATTCAAGAAAACTTAAAGGACACAGTAGATACTCTGAAACTTGGTTCAGAAAAATACACTGAGGAAATAAGTACACTATCGGAGAAAGTAGCCGAACTTTCGGATCAGTTCACTAATTTATCTACGAAGGTAGATGATAATCTGAATGACACAAAACCGGTAGTCTTTAATGACACAGAAGAGAGCGAACAAATTAGGAAACTGAAACAAAATCTGAATCAACACCAAAGAGAAATCCGGGAAGTACAAGATCAGCTGACACAGGTAATACAAGAATTACATATTTCAGAGGACACTCGCGCCCCAATACGGGAAGAGGGACTTAGAAATACGGAACAGCCACAAAATAAAAACACAGGGCACTTCGGAAATTATGAAAGAAATTGGCAAGGTACACCGAATTTTGAGATGGAACCGCCGACACGACGTAACAATGACCGATATGCTACTCGCCGACACGATGATTTTGACTATAAGCTGTTTATTACTACACGTAAATTCAAAACGTTTAAGAATTCTGCCAACGACATTCATCCACAAGCGTGGCTCCATCAATTCTCTCATTGTTTTCCTCCCAACTGGTCATTGGAGCACAGGTTAGAATTTATGTGTGGCTACTTGGAGAATGAACCAGCTGTAAGAATGCGATCGGTCATTCACGATTGTCACAGTGAAGGAGAATTTTATCATGCCTTCCTCTCAGCATATTGGTCTCAAGCCACACAAGACCGAGTAAAACATGGCATCATAATGATGAAACACTTTGAACAATCTGAATTTTCCAGTCTTGTCAAATATTTTGAAGACATGTTGCATAAGAATCAGTATCTTTCAAACCCATACAGCCCCTCAGAACTCATCCGCATTTGCTTAATAAAATTGCCTGAACATTTACGGCATATTATTTTAGCAGGACGTTGCAAAGAAGACATTGAGGCTTTTCAGGGACTGTTACAAGAACTGGAAATTGACACTGACAATCGCGGAACGCGAAAACAGGAACACAACAATTACAGGTCACATCTGTCACAATTCCGCTATGAAAGAAATAATAACTGGACACGACAAGGCTATTCTTACAACGCAAAGCGTGAACAAAACAGACACCACCCATATGACAACCACTGGCAGAGTAATAGTTACAGGGAAAGATCGCATTTCCGAAGTAATGAATATGACAGAGATAACCATAGAAACAGACAATATGGTAATCAGAACTATTATTATCAAGGGAGACAGAATACTTTCAGACGCAACAGTTCAGCGCGCAGTTACGATTCAGGGAGAAATTCTCCACCACATGACTGACAAACAAGAAACTACGTAAACTACCGACAAAACGACAGACCTGAATTCCATCAGAGCTGGCGAGCTTCAAACAGGGCAGGGGCCTCTCGGCAAGGCGAATTTGTAGAAGTTAGGTCTCCTAATCCCAATAACGACGCACGCCAACAAAGAGACAGACAATGACTCGCACCGCAGGCAGCCGCTTGCGCCGGCTGGCACAGAGAAAAATAACATAGGCGCTAACCTTGAGAAAAACTCCAGTATTCTTTACTGATGTATACCGCATGATAATTGCATTCAAGTTCAAACTCTGAGTACTATGAAGAGTAAAGAATTGCACCGCATTTCATATGTAAAACCGTTTATTGAAAGATATCTGCTTTTTAACTTTGTCTTTGCCATATAACTTTTCACTTTACATTGCTAGTAAGCTTTGTCAGACTTAGAAACTGTTACCATGCAACAATGTTTGAAGTTAAATATCCAGTCAAGAACCAAGAGAACTTATTTAAACAGAAATTACGAATGCATTGTTATTGTGAACAAACGACACAGTGTTATTGTGTGTGTACATTCTTGCTTGTTTGTTGCACGATTACATAACGACTATAAAGCTTACATACTTAGGACATATACTGGTACTGCTAATGAGATTTTAATGCAACATTTTGGTTTACTTGAAAATACATTCTGGATTTAAAGTACTTTCTGTGAAATACCAGATGACACAGTGGTTAGTTTATATGACAGCTACACGATTTTATCACGATGCTACTAATGAGTGACAAGTTACAATGTAGCTTTTGCAGTGTTTCTGTTTTATATCTACACAGTTTTTCTGCATTATTCTGGAAAGTAAAACATGTTTTAGTAGCACAACAATACGTTACAGTACAGTACTTTCTTCATCACAACAATAAGCGTAATAACTAAGATATCTATACGCAAAGCATTTCACTTTCATTTATGATGAGGTAAGTACATTGACTTCAGCAGAACTTTGCTTACAGAGGACGATAACTACGACACTTCCACAGAATTATCTTACAGCAAGACGCACATTTAGCGCTACAGGACACGCATTTGAGAGATTAATTTTGTACTTAAGCCATTTATTTTTCAAGATTTTTGAATTGCAAAGAAGGTTTTCCATGATACATTTCATTCCATTGCTGTAATCTGTAACACCTGAGGGTATTATTACATTAATCCTCAGGGGGGTACACGCTTAATTTGTGTACCATGTGTTTGGCACACACAAGGAGCCCTAGCTAATATGGTATTTGCTTATACAATTTTACACATCGGTACCATATTTCTCTAACACACAAATTACACAGCTATCTGATTATTTAACGAAGAAAGAAACATTTTTTTTACTACTTCAGTGACAGATATTTACGTAATTACACAGATGGATAACTTCACACTTATGAAATTGTATTTTGTCTGTACTTTGTGAAATGTTCTTATTTTTTCGGAACCATTGTGATATTATAAATGCTTTGAATGATGTATTTGGTATGGGATCATGATTTTTAAAGTACGTTTGAGGTAGATGACACTATTGAAATGAGCAGAGAATTTTTTTTAGGTTTTGAAATTATTGGAGGAAGCTACGACGATTTTGAGAATTGACTGAGATGTTATGATATTATTACGACGACGATGTGTACTATGCTGTTGAGATATGTTTATGATCAATAAGATGATGCTACCGTATATGAGGAATAAGGAGTATGTTGGAAACCAAGAATCGTACTTTAAGAGTTATGAAATGTGTGACTGTATCACAATGCTGACGAATATTTTTTTTGGACACTTATATTTATAGGATTTTGTTTCTACAGATTTGCAACGCTAATTCTTGACCTGTGAAATTTTTTATATGAGACTGTCACTGTAGCGGAAACTGCTGTCGTAAATACTTCAGTAAGAAAGGTAAGTGACCTTGACGTAATGCGTCTTGAGCGGCCACCTGGGCCAGCCGCCTGGAGAAAAAGCCATTAGAAAAAAAAGGGGGGCCATTAACCTCGCTTCTGACATTCCTTTGTAGAAAGCATCGCAAAAACGACACGGTCGAACTTGAAAACATATGATTACACTGGATGCCTAATGAAATGACGAGAAATATTTTTATGTCTATACACCTGATTATGACTACTGTCTCTCTAGATGAGAGATTTTTTTACTAACTTATGAAATGCCTCATGACTACTGAATGATTATTTTATGTTTTACTTTGTACATAGTTGCTTATTTCATTTGATATCTGGTTTCCAGCTGTCTTGCAGCATTGGTTTTATAAAATAAACTTAAATGCATTTGCTAATGTGAAAACTTTCTGTCAACAGATCTATTAAATAATTATTTTATGATCCACATTCTTCGAAAAAAGGAGCTCTTGGAATGGAAAGAACAATAAGAAGGGACTAATAACAGGAACTGCATATATAATTTTCTTTTCAAGTACTTGGTAATTTCTTTTGTAGAATAAATCGTGATGAATCACTCTAGTGTTAAGATGTGACATAGGTATTAGACATGGCCATTTTTAGTGTAATATTTTTTTCTGCTTGAGGTCTAGGTTTAAATTTTATTTGCTGCTGCTGTTTGCCAGGCATAATGTTACTGAATTTGACTTTGTATTACGCTGTTAAGCCAGTTTTACTACTGATTTATTTTTCTTGTTGCTGCACATTGGCTCATATTAGTTGTAACGTTGCATTGCTTGGTAATTTAGATTTCCTGTAGCTTGCTCTGCAATTTTCCATTTTTTTTGTCATTGCTGTTTATGTTAATATGTTATGTGCTGCTGCATTGCCTCGTCCCTTAGTTTAGCATCTGAGCTCAGTAGATTTAAGTTAGCTTAAGAGGGGGTAGACTATATAAGAGACTTAGTTGCGATGAATTGGAAGAAATTCATTGACAAATTATACAAAAAAAAGTACAGAAAGCAGGTATAGATAGGACTTTTTGGGAATAATGATGAACGAAGGGAGATCTCCATGCAAAATACTGCAGTAAAACAAACCCTGTCCTTTCCTTTTGTGTCATCCCTCTATGTGTTTGTGTACCCTTGTGTATTTGTGTTTTTCCTGTCGTTATGTGTTTAGCTGATGAGAGCTATGTTGTAGAATTTTTCTAATACTATGTTATTTACCTTGTAAATATGCTTAGACATTATTTATTCTGTTTTGTTTTAATGCTCATGTGTGAAGTTGATGTTTCAAAATTTATTCTGATCTTTTGTGTATCTACTTATCTCATAATTCCTGTAACACTGATGTATATGTTATTTTGATTCTTTTGTAAAGCCCATATTACTACAAATGTTATCTGTATTATTATGTTTTTAATGATGTATTTTGTACCTTTGTAATTGTATTCTCATGTTATAAAATTGTAATTGACACCAGTTTATCAAACTAAGTAACTTGTAAGCATTCATTTCACTGCACACGTTTCTATTGGTCATAGTATATGGACAATATGTAAGGAGTAGGGACTGTTAGTGTTTGCACGTGTGTTAATAATCCAGCAAGGGACTGGATAACAGCATTGCTGGTTCTAAGGACATATCAAAAAAAAATTTCTGTTCTTGCACAAGTGGTGGTTTATGGACTTGCTATATTCTCTGCAAGAATCTTCGATGGTGATTGTGCACCTGCACAGTCGCAACGGATGGCTGCTAGCGATCTCTACAAGGACTACAGTGGGTCTGCATCTTTGATGACCCACCAATACCATTATTTCTACAAGGACTACAGTGGGTCTGCATCTTTGATGGCCCACCAATACCATCATCTCTACAACGACTGCAGTGGGTCTGCACCTCTGTTGGCCCACCAGTACCGTAATCTCTACCAGGACTGCAGTGGGTCTGCTCTGTGATGACCTAACTACCAATATTCTTCAAAACGTCGACTGACTCTGATGTGGGTTTACTCTGTTGTGGCCCATTACCTGTCTGCATGTCGAGTCAGCACTGTCTTTCCGTTGGAAGGACAACACTACTTCTTCAAGACTGCATGGAAATCCACTACGTCTGTGTGCATTGTCTTTTACTGCTCAGACTTTGAGAAAAACACGGCAATTTTAGTGTGATCAACGATCAGGACTGACTTTATGGACTGTGAGAAAATTTTAGCTTTTGACCAACATTGTATCAGTAAGTGTGTGCATTTGATTTCTTTGTTATTGTAATTACGATTATGAAAAATTTTAACAAATTTGTATTGGCCAGTGCCCAAAAAAAAATTTGCAAAATTTTTTGTGGGGAGCATGGGGGCTATGTAAGTAGGCTGTTTAGGTTTTTTTATTGGCAACGCCACCTCTGTATGAAAATCACTGGCTGTGCAGTCTGTGGCTGCTTTGCATTGTTGTAATACTCGCCATTGTAGTGTTAGGCAGCTGGTTGTGAACAGCGCGTAGCGTTGCGCAGTTGGAGGTGAGCCGCCAGCAGTGGTGGATGTGGGGAGAGAGATGGCGGAGTTTTGAAATTTGTCATGAACTGCTATATATATTATGACTATTGAGGTAAATACATTGGTTGTTCTCTATCAAAATCTTTCATTTGCTAACTATGCCTATCAGTAGTTAGTGCCTTCAGTAGTTTAAATCCTTTATTTAGCTGGCAGTAGTGGAGCTCACTGTATTGCAGTAGCTTGAGTAGCGAAGATTTTTGTGAGGTAAGTGATTTGTAAAAGGTATAGTTTAATGTTAGTCAGGGCCTTTCTTTCGTAGGGATTTTTTGAAAGTCAGATTGCGTTGCGCTAAAAAAAATACTGTGTGTCAGTTTAAGCACAGTCAGGTATAATTTTTCAAAACGGGACGTTTCACTCGTATCCCAAAAGATAATACTGTCGTTTCATTGAAACGTTACTCGATTTAGAAGGAGAAGTCATATAACCCATAGTATTTCATAGCGACGCAATTTCTGTGTTACTTCGTCAATGTGAGGGAGCGAGGGATGCAGTAAAGAAGGAATAGTGCACCGGAAAGAAGATAGTCGTATCCGAAAAGAAAATCCTGTCGTTTCCATAGAAACGTTACTCGATTTAGAAGGAGAAGTCATAGAACCCATAGTATTTCATAGCGCTTCACTTTCTGTGATAATTCGTTAATGTGAGGGAGTGAGGGATGCAGTAAAAAAGGAATAGTGCATCGGAAAGGAGGTAGTCGTATCCCAAAAGAAAATCCTGTCGTTTCCATAGAAACGTTACTCGATTTAGAAGGAGATGTCATAGAGCCTATAGTATTTCACAGCGACGTGATTTCATTGTTAATTCGTCAATGTCAGGGAGCGAGGGATGCAGTAAAGAAGGAATAGTGCACCGGAAAGAAGATAGTCGTATCCGAAAAGAAAATCCTGTCGTTTCCATAGAAACTTTACTCGATTTAGAAGGAGAAGTCATAGAACCCATAGTATTTCATAGCGCTTCAATTTCTATGATAATTCGTTATGTGAGGGAGCGAGGGATGCAGTAAAGAAGGAATAGTGCATCGGAAAGGAGATACTCGTATCCCAAAAGAAAATCCTGTCATTTCCGTTGGAACGTTACTCGATTTAGATGGAGAAGTCATAGTACCCATAGTATTTCATCGCGACGCAATTTCTGTGTTATTTCGTCAATGTGACGGAGCGAGGGATGCAGTAAAGAAGGAATAGTGCATCGGAAAGGAAATACTCGTATCCCAAAAGAAAATCCAGTCGTTTCCATAGAAACGTTACTCGATTTAGAAGGAGAAGTCATAGAACACATAGTATTTCATAGCGACGCAATTTCTGTGTTAATTCGTCAATGTGAGGGATCGAATGATGCAGTAAAGAAGTAATAGTGCATCGGAAAGGAGATACTCGTATCCCAAAAGAAAATCCCGTCGTTTCCATAGAAACGTTACTGGATTTAGAAGGAGATGTCATAGAACCCATAGTATTTCATAGCGACGCAATTTCTGTGTTATTTCGTCAACGTGAGGGAGCCAGGGATGCAGTAAATAACGAACAGTGCATCGGAAAGGAGATACTCGTATCCCAAAAGAAAATCCTATCGTTTCCATGGGAACGTTACTCGATTTAGGTGGAGAGGTCATGGAACCCATAGTATTTCATCGTGACGAAATTTATCTGTTATTTCGTCAATGTGAGGGTTCGAGGGATGCAGTAAAGAAGGAATAGTGCATCGGAAAGCAGATACGCGTATCCCAAAAGAAAATCCTTTTGTTTCCATAGAAACGCTACTCGACTTAGAAGGAGATGTCATAGAGCCTATAGTATTTCACAGCGACGTAACTTCATTGTTAATTCGTCAATGTGAGGCAGCGAGGGATGCAGTGAAGAAGGAATAGTGCATCGGAAAAGCGATACTCGTATCCCAAAGGAAAATCCTGTCGTTTCCATTGAAACGTTACTCGATTTAGAAGGCGATGTCATTGAACCCATAGTATTTCATAGCGACGCAATTTCAGTGATAAATTGTTAATGTGAGGGAGCGAGGGATGCAGCTAAGAAGGAATAGTGCATCGGAAAGGAGATACTCGTATCCCAAAAGAAAATCCTGTCGTTTCCATGGGAACGTTACTCGATTTAGAAGGAGATGTCATAGACCCCACAGTATTTCATAGTGACGCAATTTCTGTGTTAATTTGTCGATGTGAGGGAGCGAGGGATGAAGTAAAGATGGAATAGTGCAACGGAAAGGAGATACTAGTATCCCAAAAGAATATCCGGTAGTTCCCATAGAAACGTTACTCGATTTTAGAAGGGGAAGTCATAGAAAGAATAGTATTTCATAGCGACGTAATTTCTCTGTTAATTCGTCAATGTGGGCTAGTGAGGGATGCAGTAAAGAAGGAATAGTGCATCGGAAAGGAGATAGTCGTATCCCAAAAGGAAATCCTCTCGTTTCCATACTAACGTTACTCGATTTAGAAGGAGAAGTCATAGAACCCATAGTATTTCATAGCGACGCAATTTCAGTGATAAATCGTTAATGTGAGGGAGCGAGGGATGCAGTAGACAAGGAATAGTGCATCGGAAAGGAGATACTCGTATCCCAAAAGAAAATAATGTCGTTTCCATTGAAACGTTACTCGATTTAGAAGGAGATGTCATAGAACCCACTGTATTTCATAATGACGCAATTTCTGTGTTCATTTGTCTATGTTAGGGAGCGAGGGATGCAGTAAAGAAGGAATAGTGCATCGGAAAGGAGATACTCGTATCCCAAAAGAAAATCCTGTCGTTTCCATGGGAACGTTACTCGATTTAGGTGGAGAAGTCATGGAACCCATAGTATTTCATCGCGACGCAATTTCTGTGTTATTTCGTCAATGTGAGGGATCGAGGGATGCAGTAAAGAAGGAATAGTGCATCGGAAAGGAGATACCGGTATCCCAAAAGAAAATCCTTTCGTTTCCATAGAAACGTTACTCGATTTAGAAGGAGATGTCATAGAGCCTATAGTATTTCACAGCGACGTGATTTCATTGTTAATTCGTCAATGTGAGGGAGCGAGGGATGCAGTAAAGAAGGAATAGTGCACCGGAAAGAAGATAGTCGTATCCGAAAAGAAAATCCTGTCGTTTCCATAGAAACGTTACTCGATTTAGAAGGAGTTGTCATGGATCCCATAGTATAACATAGGGCTCCAATTTCTGTGATAATTTGTCAATGTGAGGGAGCGAGTGATGCAGTAAACCAGGAATAGTGTAACGGAAAGGAGATACTCGTATCCCAAAAGAAAATCCGGTCGTTTCCATAGAAACGTTACTCGATTTAGAAGGAGAAGTCATAGAACACATAGTATTTCATAGCGGCGCAATTTCTGGGTTAATTCGTCAATGTTAGGGAGCGAGGGATGCAGTAAAGAAGGAATAGTGCATCGGAAAGGAGATACTCGTATCCCAAAAGAAAATCCTGTCGTTTCCATAGAAACGTTACTCTATTTGGAAGGAGTAGTCATAGAACCCATAGTATTTCATAGCGACGCAATTTCTGTGTTAATTCGTCAATGTGAGGGATCGAAGGATGCAGTAAAGAAGGAATAGTGCATCGGAAAGGAGATACTCGTATCCCAAAAGAGAATCCTGTCGTTTCCATAGAAACGTTACTCGATTTAGAAGAAGATGTCATGGAACCCATATTTTAACATAAGGCATCAATTTCGGTGATATTTCGTCAATGTGAGGGAGCGAGGGATGCAGTAAACAAGGAATAGTGCATCGGAAATTAGATACTCCTATCCCAAAAGAAAATGCTGTCGTTTCCATTGAAACGTTACTCGATTTAGAAGGAGATGTCTTAGAACCCATAGCATTAAATTGTGACGCAATTTCTGTGTTAATTCGTCAATGTGAGGGAGCGAGGGATGCAGTAAAGAAGGAATAGTGCATCGTAAAGGAGAAACTCGTATCCCAAAAGATAATACTGTCGTTTCATTGAAACGTTACCCGATTTAGAAGGAAAAGTCATAGAACCCATAGTATTTTATAGCGACGTAATTTCTGTGTTAATTCGTCAATGTGAGGGATCCAAGGATGCAGTGAAGAAGGATTAGTGCATCGGAAAGGAGATAATCATATCCCAAAAGAGAATCCTGTCGTTTCCATAGAAACGTTACTCGATTTAGAAGAAGATGTCATGGAACCAATAGTATAACATAGGGCTTCAATTTCTGTGATAATTCGTCAATGTGAGGGAGCGACGGATGCAGTAAACAAGGAATAGTGTATCAGAAAGGAGATACTCGTATCCCAAAAGAAAAGCCTGTCGTTTCCATAGAAACGTTACTCTATTTGGAAGGAGTTGTCATATAACCCATAGTATTTCATAGCGTCGCAATTTCTGTGTTAATTCGTCAATGTGAGGGATCGAAGGATGCAGTAAAGAAGGAATAGTGCATCGGAAAGGAGATAGTCGTATCCCAAAAGAAAATCCTGTCGTTTCCATAGAAACGTTACTCGATTTAGAAGGAGATGTCATAGAGCCTATAGTATTTCACAGCGACGTGATTTCATTGTTAATTCGTCAATTTGAGGGAGCGAGGGATGCAGCAAAGAAGGAATAGTGCATCGGAAAGACGATAGTCATATCCCAAAAGATAAATCTTGTCGTTTCCATAGAAACGTTACTCGATTTAGAAGGAGAAGTCATAGAACCCATAGTATTTCATAGCGCTTCACTTTCTGTGATAATTCGATAATGTGAGGGAGTGACGGATGCAGTAAAAAAGGAATAGTGCATCGGAAAGGAGATACTCGTATCCCAAAAGAAAATCCTGTCATTTCCGTTGAAACGTTACTCGATTTAGATGGAGAAGTCATAGAACTCATAGTATTTCATCGCGACGCAATTTCTGTGTTATTTCGTCAATGTGAGGGAGCGAGGGATGCAGTAAAGAAGGAATAGTGCATCGGAAAGGAGATACTCGTATCCCAAAAGATAACCCTTTCGCTTCCATATAAACGTTACTCGATTTAGAAGGAAAAGTCATAGAACCCATAGTATTTCATAGCGACGCAATTTCTGTGTTAATTCGTCAATGTGAGGGATCGAAAAATGCAGTAAAGAAGGAATAGTGCATCGGTAAGAAGGTACTCGTATCCCAAAAGAAAATCCTGTCGTTTCCATAGAAACATTACCCGATTTCGAAGGAGAAGTTATAGAACACATAGTACTTCATACCGACGCAACTTCTAAGATAATTCGTCAATGTGAGGGAGCGAGGGATGCAGTAAAGAAGCAATAGTGCATCGGAAAGGAGATACTCGTATCCCAAAAGAAAATCCGGTCGTTCCCATAGAAACGTTACTCGATTTTAGAAGGGGAAGTCATAGAACCCATAATATTTCATACCGACGTAATTTCTTTAATAATTCGTCAATGTGGGCTAGTGAGGGATGCAGTAAAGAAGGAATAGCGCATCGGAATGGAGATAGTGGTATCCCAAAAGGAAATCCTCTCGTTTCCATAGAAACGTTACTCGATTTAGAAGAAGTCATAGAACGCATAGTATTCTATAGCGACGCAATTTCTGGGTTAATTCGTCATTGTTAGGGAGCGAGGGACGCAGTAAAGAGGGAATAGTGCATCGGAAAGGAGATAGTCATATCCCAAAAGAGAATCCTGTCGTTTCCATAGAAACGTTACTAGATTTAGAAGGAGATGTCATAGAGCCTATAGTATTCCACAGCGACGTGATTTCATTGTTAATTCGTCATTGTGCGGCAGCGAGGGATGCAGTAAAGAAGGAATAGTGCATCGGAAAGGAGATACTTGTATCCCAAAAGAAAACCCTTTCGCTTCCATAGGAACGTTACTCGATTAGAGAAGGAGAAGTCATAGAACACACAGTATTTCATAGAGACGCAATTTCTGTGTTAATTCGTCAATGTGAGGGAGCGAGGGATGCAGTAACGAAGGAATAGTGCATCGGAAAGGAGATAGTCGTATCCCAAAAGAATATCCTGTCGTTTGTATTGAAACGTTACTCGATTTAGAAGAAGTAGTCATAGAACCCACAGTATTTCATAGCGACGCAATTTCTGTGTTAATTCGTCAATGTGAGGGAGCGAGGGATGCAGTAAGGAAGGAATAGTGCATCGGAATGGAGATAGTTTTATCCCAAAAGAAAATCCTGTCGTTTCCATAGAAACGTTACTCGATTTAGAAGGAGATGTCATAGAGCCTATAGTATTTCACAGCGACGTAATTTCATTGTTAATTCGTCAATGTGAGAGAGCGAGGGATGCAGTAAAGAAGGAATAGTGCATCAAAAAGGAGATACTCGTATCCCAAAAGAAAATCCTGTCGTTTCCATAGAAACGTTACTCGATTTAGAAGGAGTTGTCATGGATCCCATAGTATAACATAGGGCTTCAATTTCTGTGATAATTTGTCAATGTGAGGGAGCGAGTCATGCAGTAAACAAGGAATAGTGTAACGGAAAGGAGATACTCGTATCCCAAAAGAAAATCCTGTCGTTTCCATAGAAACGTTACTCGATTTGGAAGGAGAAGTCATAGAACCCAGAGTATTTCATAGCGACGCAATTTCTGTGTTAATTTCTCAATGTGAGGGATCGAAAGATGCAGTAAAGAAGGAATAGTGCATCGGTAAGAAGATACTCGTATCCCAAAAGAAAATGCTTTCGTTTTCATAGAAACATTACAAGATTTCGAAGGAGAAGTTATAGAACACATAGTATTTCATACCGACGCAACTTCTGTGATAATTCGTCAATGTGAGGGAGTGAGGGATGCAGTAAAGAAGCAATAGTGCATCGGAAAGGAGATGTATCCCAAAAGAAAATCCGGTCGTTCCCATAGAATCGTTACTCGATTTTAGAAGGGGAAGTCATAGAACCCATAGTACTTCATAGAGACGTAATTTCTTTAATAATTCGTCAATGTGGGCTAGTGATGGATGCAGTAAAGAAGGAATAGTGCATCGGAATGGAGATAGTGGTATCCCAAAAGGAAATCCTCTCGTTTCCATAGAAACGTTACTCGATTTAGAAGAAGTCATAGAACGCTTAGTATTTTATAGCGACGCAATTTCTGGGTTAATTCGTCAATGTTAGGGAGCGAGGGACGCAGTAAACAGGGAATAGTGCATCAGAAAGGAGATACTCATATCTCAAAAGAAAATCCTGTCGATTCCATAGAAACAGTACTCGATTTAGAAGGAGATGTCATAGAACACATAGTATTTCATAGCGCTTCAATTTCTGAGTTAATTCGTCAATGTTAGGGGGCGAGGGATTCAGTAAAGAAGGAATAGTGCATCGGAAAAGAGATAGTCGTAGCACAAAAGGAAATCCTCTCGTTTCCATAGAAACGTTACTCGATTTAGAAGGAGAAGTCGTAGAACACATAGTGTTTCATAGCGACGCAATTTCTGGGTTAATTCGTCAATGTTAGGGAGGGAGGGATGCAGTAAAGAAGGAATAGTGCATCGGAAAGGAGATACTCGTATCCCAAAAGAAAATCCTGTCATTTCCGTTGGAACGTTACTCGATTTAGATGGAGAAGTCATAGAACCCATAGTATTTCATCGCGACGGAATTTCTGTGTTATTTCGTAAATGTGAGGTAGCGAGGGATGCAGTAAAGAAGGAATAGTGCATCGGAAAAGAGATAGTCGTATCCCAAAAGAGAATCCTGTCGTATCCATAGAAACGTTACTCGACTTAGAAGAAGATGTAATGGAACCCATATTATAACATAGGGCATCAATTTCTGTGATAATTGGTCGATGTGAGGGAGCGAGGGATGCAGTAGAAAGGAATAGTGTATCAGAAACGAGATACTCGTATCCCAAAAGAAAGGCCTGTCGTTTCCATAGAAACGTTACTCTATTTTTAAGGAGATGTCATAAAACCCATAGTATTTCATAGCGTCGCAATTTCTGTGTTAATTCGTCAATGTGAGGGATCGAAGGATGCAGTAAAGAAGGAATAGTGCATCGGAAAGGAGATAGTCATATCCCAAAAGAAAATCCTGTCGATTCCATAGAAACGGTACTCGATTTACAAGGAGATGTCATAGAACCCATAGCATTTCATAGCGCTTCAATTTCTGAGTTAATTCGTCAATGTTAGGGAGCGAGAGATTAAGTAAAGAAGGAATAGTGCATCGGAAAGGAGATAGTCGTATCCCAAAAGGAAATCCTCTCATTTCCATAGAAACGTCACTCGATTTAGAAGGAGAAGTCATAGAACGCATAGTATTCTATAGCGACGCAATTTCTGGGTTAATTCGTCAATGTTAGGGAGCGAGGGACGCAGTAAGGAGGGAATAGTGCATCGGAAAGGAGATAGTCATATCCCAAAAGAGAATCCTGTCGTTTCCATAGAAACGTTACTAGATTTAGAAGGAGATGTCATAGAGCCTATAGTATTCCACAGCGACGTGATTTCATTGTTAATTCGTCATTGTGAGGCAGCGAGGGATGCAGTAAACAAGGAATAGTGCATCGGAAAGGAGATACTTGTATCCCAAAAGAAAACCCTTTCGCTTCCATAGAAACGTTACTCGATTTAGAAGGAGAAGTCATAGAACACATAGTATTTCATACCTACGCAATTTCTGTGTTAATTCGTCAAATAGAGGGAGCGAGGGATGCAGTAAGGAAGGAATAGTGCATCGGAAAGGAGATAGTCGTATCCCACAAGAATATCCTGTCGTATCCATAGAAACGTTACTCGATTTAGAAGAAGTAGTCATAGAACCCACAGTATTTCATAGCGACGCAATTTCTGTGTTAATTCGTCAATGTGAGGGAGCGAGGGATGCAGTAAGGAAGGAATAGTGCATCGGAATGGAGATAGTCTTATCCCAAAAGAAAATCCTGTCGTTTCCATAGAAACGTTACTCGATTTAGAAGGAGATGTCATAGAGCCTATAGTATTTCACAGCGTCGTAATTTCATTGTTAATTCGTCAATGTGAGAGAGCGAGGGATGCAGTAAAGAAGGAATAGTGCATCAAAAAGGAGATACTCGTATCCCAAAAGAAAATCCTGTCGTTTCCATAGAAACGTTACTCGATTTAGAAGGAGTTGTCATGGATCCCATAGTATAACATAGGGCTTCGATTTCTGTGATAATTTGTCAATGTGAGGGAGCGAGTCATGCAGTAAACAAGGAATAGTGTAACGGAAAGGAGATACTCGTATCCCAAAAGAAAATCCTGTCGTTTCCATAGAAACGTTACTCTATTTGGAAGGAGAAGTCATAGAACCCATAGTATTTCATAGCGACGCAATTTCTGTGTTAATTCGTCAATGTGAGGGATCGAAAGATGCAGTAAAGAAGGAATAGTGCATCGGTAAGAAGATACTCGTATCCCAAAAGAAAATCATGTCGTTTCCATAGAAACATTACCCGATTTCGAAGGAGAAGTTATAGAACACATAGTATTTCATACCGACGCAACTTCTGTGATAATTCGTCACTGTGAGGGAGTGAGGGATGCAGTAAAGAAGCAATAGTGCATCGGAAAGGAGATGTATCCCAAAAGAAAATCCGGTCGTTCCCATAGAAACGTTACTCGATTTTAGAAGGGGAAGTCATAGAACACATAGTATTTCATCGCGACGGAATTTCTGTGTTAATTCGTCAATGTCAGGGATCGAAGGCTGCAGTAAAGAAGGAATAGTGCATCGGAAAGGAGATACTCGTATCCCAAAAGAAAAGCCTGTCGTTTCCATTGAAACGTTACTCTATTTGGAAGGAGTTGTCATAAAACCCATAGTATTTCATAGCGTCGCAATTTCTGTGTTAATTCGTCAATGTGAGGGATCGAAGGATGCAGTAAAGAAGGAATAGTGCATCGGAAAGGAGATAGTCATATCCCAAAAGAAAATCCTGTCGATTCCATAGAAACGGTACTCGATTTAGAAGGAGATGTCATAGAACCCATAGCATTTCATAGCGCTTCAATTTCTGAGTTAATTCGTCAATGTTAGGGAGCGAGAGATTAAGTAAAGAAGGAATAGTGCATCGGAAAGGAGATAGTCGTATCCCAAAAGGAAATCCTCTCATTTCCATAGAAACGTTACTCGATTTAGAAGGAGAAGTCATAGAACCCATAGTATTTCATAGCGACGCAATTTCTGTGATAATTCCTTAATGTGAGGGAGCGAGGGATGCAGTAAAGAAGGAATGGTGCATCGGAAAGGAGATAGTCGTATCCCAAAAGAAAATCCTGTCGTTTCCATAGAAACGTTACTCGATTTAGAAGGAGATGTCATAGAGCCTATAGTATTTCACAGCGACGTGATTTCATTGTTAATTCGTCAATGTGAGGGAGCGAGGGATGCAGTAAAGAAGGAATAGTGCATCGGAAAGAAGATAGTCGTATCCCAAAAGAAAATCCTGTCGTTTCCATAGAAACGTTACTCGATTTAGAAGGAGAAGTCATAGAACCCATAGTATTTCATAGCGCTTCAGTTTCTGTGATAATTCGTTAATGTGAGGGAGTGAGGGATGCAGTAAAAAAGGAATAGTGCATCGGAAAGGAGATACTCGTATCCCAAAAGAGAATCCTGTCATTTCCGTTGAAACGTTACTCGATTTAGATGAAGAAGTCATAGATCCCATAGTATTTCATCGCGACGCAATTTCTGTGTTATTTCGTCAATGTGAGGAAGCGAGGGATGCAGTAAAGAAGGAATAGTGCATCGGAAAGGAAATAGTAGTATCCCAAAAGAAAATCCAGTCGTTTCCATTGAAACGTTACTCGATTTAGAAGGAGATGTCTTAGAACCCATAGCATTAAATTGTGACGCAATTTCTGTGTTAATTCGTGATTGTGAGGGAGCGAGGGATGCAGTAAAGAAGGAATAGTGCTTCGTAAAGGAGAAACTCGTATCCTAAAAGATAATACTGTCGTTTCATTGAAACGTTACCCGATTTAGAAGGAAAAGTCACAGAACCCATAGTATTTTATAGCGACGCATTTTCTATGTTAATTCGTCAATGTGAGGGATCCAAGGATGCAGTAAAGAAGGAATAGTGCATCGGAAAGGAGATAGTCATATCCCAAAAGAGAATCCTGTCGTTTCCATAGAAACGTTACTCCATTTACAAGGAGATGTCATAGAGCCTATAGTATTTCACAGCGACGTGATTTCATTGTTAATTCGTCATTGTGAGGCAGCGAGGGACGCAGTAAAGAACGAATAGCGCATCGGAAAGGAGATACTTGTATCCCAAAAGAAAACCCTTTCGCTTCCATAGAAACGTTACTCGATTTAGAAAGAGATGTCATAGAACCCATAGTATTTCATAGCGACGCAATTTCTGTGTCAATTCGTCAATGTGAGTGAGCGAGGGATGCAGTAACGAAGGAATAGTGCATAGGAAAGGAGATACTCGTATCCCAAAAGAAAATCCTGTCGTTTCCATAGAAACGGTACTCGATTTAGAAGGAAATGTCATAGAAGTCATAGTATTTCATAGCGATTCCATTTCTGTGACAATTCGTCAATCTGAAGGAGCGAGGGATGCAGTAAAGCAGGATTAGTGCGTCGGAAAGGAGATACTCGTATCCCAAAAGAAAATCCTGTCCTTTCCATAGAAACGTTACTCGATTTAGAAGGAGAAGTCATAGAACCCATAGTATTTCATAGCGCTTGAATTTCTGTGATAATTTGTTAAGTGAGGGAGCGAGGGATGCAGTAAGGAAGGAATAGTGCATCAGAAAGGAGATACTAATATCCCAAAAGAATATCCTGTCGTTTGGATAGAAACGTTACTCGATTAAGAAGGAGATGTCATAGAACCCACAGTATTTCATAGCGACGCAATTTCTGTATTAATTCGTCAATGTGAGGGAGCGATTGAAGCAGTAAAGAAGGAATAGTGCATAGGAAAGGTGATACTCGTATCCCATATGAAACCCTTGTCGTTTCCATGGAAACGTTATTCGATTTAGAAGGAGATGTCATAGAACACATAGTATTTCATAGCGACCCAATTTCTGTGTTAATTCGTCAATGTGAGGGAGTGAGGGATGCAGTAAAGAAGGAATAGTGCATCGGAAAGGAGATACTCGTATCCCAAAAGAAAATCCTGTCGTTTCAATAGAAACGTTACTCGATTTAGAAGGAGATGTCATAGAACACATTGAATTTCATAGGGCCGCAATTTCTGTGTTAATTCTTCAATGTGAGGGAGCGAGGGAAGCATTAAACAAGGAATTGTGCATCGGAGAGGATTTACTCGTATCCCAAAAGAAAATCCCGTCGTTTCCATAGAAACGTTACTCGATTTAGAAGGAGAGTTCATAGAAACCATAATATTCCCCAGCGATGCAATTTCTGTGTTAATTCGTCACTGTGAGGGAGCGAGGGATGCAGTAAGGAAGGAATAGTGCATTGGAAAGGAGATAGTCGTATCCCACAATAATATCCTGTCGTTTCCATAGAAACGTTACTCGATTTAGAAGAAGTAGTCATAGAACCCATAGTACTTCCTAGCGACGCAATTTCTGTGTTAATTCGTCAATGTGAGGGATCGAAGGATGCAGTAAAGAAGGAATAGTGCATCGGAAAGGAGATACTCGTATCCCAAAAGAAAATACTGTCGTTTCCATAGAAACATTACCCGATTTAGAAGGAGAAGTCATAGAACACATAATATTTCTTACCGACGCAATTTTTGCGTTAATTTGTCAATGTGACGGGGCGAGGGATTCAGTAAAGAAGGAATAGTGCATCGGAAAGGAGATACTCGTATCCCAAAAGAAAATCCTTTCGTTTCCATATAAACATTACTCGATTTAGAAGGAGAAGTCGTAGAACCCATAGTATTTCATAGCGACGCAATTTCTGTGTTAATTCGTCAATGTGAGTGAGCGAGGGATGCAGTAACGAAGGAATAGTGCAAAGGAAAGGAGATACTCGTATCCCAAAAGAAAATCCTGTCGTTTCCATAGAAACGGTACTCGATTTAGAAGGAAATGTCATAGAAGTTATAGTATTTCATAGCGCTTCAATTTCTGTGACAATTCGTCAATCTCAGGGAGCGAAGGATGCAGTAAAGCAGGAATAGTGCGTCGGAAAGGAGATACTCGTATCCCAAAAGGAAATCCTGTCGTTTCCATAGAAACATTACCCGATTTCGAAGGAGAAGTTATAGAACACATAGTATTTCATACCGACGCAACTTCTGTGATAATTCGTCAATGTGAGGGAGTGAGGGATGCAGTAAAGAAGCAATAGTGCATCGGAAAGGAGATGTATCCCAAAAGAAAATCCGGTCGTTCCCATAGAAACGTTACTCGATTTTAGAAGGGGAAGTCATAGAACACATAGTATTTCATCGCGACGGAATTTCTGTGTTAATTCGTCAATGTCAGGGATCGAAGGCTGCAGTAAAGAAGGAATAGTGCATCGGAAAGGAGATACTCGTATCCCAAAAGAAAAGCCTGTCGTTTCCATAGAAACGTTACTCTATTTGGAAGGAGTTGTCATAAAACCCATAGTATTTCATAGCGTCGCAATTTCTGTGTTAATTCGTCAATGTGAGGGATCGAAGGATGCAGTAAAGACAGAATAGTGCATCGGAAAGGAGATAGTCATATCCCAAAAGAAAATCCTGTCGATTCCATAGAAACGGTACTCGATTTAGAAGGAGATGTCATAGAACCCATAGCATTTCATAGCGCTTCAATTTCTGAGTTAATTCGTCAATGTTAGGGAGCGAGAGATTAAGTAAAGAAGGAATAGTGCATCGGAAAGGAGATAGTCGTATCCCAAAAGGAAATCCTCTCATTTCCATAGAAACGTTACTCGATTTAGAAGGAGAAGTCATAGAACCCATAGTATTTCATAGCGACGCAATTTCTGTGATAATTCCTTAATGTGAGGGAGCGAGGGATGCAGTAAAGAAGGAATGGTGCATCGGAAAGGAGATAGTCGTATCCCAAAAGAAAATCCTGTCGTTTCCATAGAAACGTTACTCGATTTAGAAGGAGATGTCATAGAGCCTATAGTATTTCACAGCGACGTGATTTCATTGTTAATTCGTCAATGTGAGGGAGCGAGGGATGCAGTAAAGAAGGAATAGTGCATCGGAAAGAAGATAGTCGTATCCCAAAAGAAAATCCTGTCGTTTCCATAGAAACGTTACTCGATTTAGAAGGAGAAGTCATAGAACCCATAGTATTTCATAGCGCTTCAGTTTCTGTGATAATTCGTTAATGTGAGGGAGTGAGGGATGCAGTAAAAAAGGAATAGTGCATCGGAAAGGAGATACTCGTATCCCAAAAGAGAATCCTGTCATTTCCGTTGAAACGTTACTCGATTTAGATGAAGAAGTCATAGATCCCATAGTATTTCATCGCGACGCAATTTCTGTGTTATTTCGTCAATGTGAGGAAGCGAGGGATGCAGTAAAGAAGGAATAGTGCATCGGAAAGGAAATAGTAGTATCCCAAAAGAAAATCCAGTCGTTTCCATTGAAACGTTACTCGATTTAGAAGGAGATGTCTTAGAACCCATAGCATTAAATTGTGACGCAATTTCTATGTTAATTCGTGATTGTGAGGGAGCGAGGGATGCAGTAAAGAAGGAATAGTGCTTCGTAAAGGAGAAACTCGTATCCTAAAAGATAATACTGTCGTTTCATTGAAACGTTACCCGATTTAGAAGGAAAAGTCACAGAACCCATAGTATTTTATAGCGACGCATTTTCTATGTTAATTCGTCAATGTGAGGGATCCAAGGATGCAGTAAAGAAGGAATAGTGCATCGGAAAGGAGATAGTCATATCCCAAAAGAGAATCCTGTCGTTTCCATAGAAACGTTACTCCGTTTACAAGGAGATGTCATAGAGCCTATAGTATTTCACAGCGACGTGATTTCATTGTTAATTCGTCATTGTGAGGCAGCGAGGGACGCAGTAAAGAACGAATAGCGCATCGGAAAGGAGATACTTGTATCCCAAAAGAAAACCCTTTCGCTTCCATAGAAACGTTACTCGATTTAGAAGGAGATGTCATAGAACACATAGTATTTCATAGCGACGCAATTTCTGTGTTAATTCGTCAATTTGAGGGAGCGAGGGATGCAGTAAGGAAGGAATAGTGCATCGGAAACGAGATAGTCGTATCCCACAAGAATATCCTGTCGTTTCCATAGAAACGTTACTCGATTTAGAAGAAGTAGTCATAGAACCCATAGTATTTCATAGCGACGCAATTTCTGTGTTAATTCGTCAATGTGAGGGATCGAAGGATGCAGTAAAGAAGGAATAGTGCATCGGAAAGGAGATACTTGTATCCCAAAACAAAATACTGTCGTTTCCATAGAAACATTACCCGACTTAGAAGGAGAAGTCATAGAACACATAATATTTCATAGTGACACAATTTCTGTGTTAATTTGTCAATGTGAGGGGGCGAGCGATTCAGTAAAGAAGGAATAGTGCATCGGAAAGGAGATACTCGTATCCCAAAAGAAAATCCTTTCGTTTCCATATAAACATTACTCGATTTAGAAGGAGAAGTCGTAGAACCCATAGTATTTCATAGCGACGCAATTTCTGTGTCAATTCGTCAATGTGAGTGAGCGAGGGATGCAGTAACGAAGGAATAGTGCATAGGAAAGGAGATACTCGTATCCCAAAAGAAAATCCTGTCGTTTCCATAGAAACGGTACTCGATTTAGAAGGAAATGTCATAGAAGTCATAGTATTTCATAGCGATTCCATTTCTGTGACAATTCGTCAATCAGAAGGAGCGAGGGATGCAGTAAAGCAGGAATAGTGCGTCGGAAAGGAGATACTCGTATCCCAAAAGAAAATCCTGTCCTTTCCATAGAAACGTTACTCGATTTAGAAGGAGAAGTCATAGAACCCATAGTATTTCATAGCGCTTGAATTTCTGTGATAATTTGTTAAGTGAGGGAGCGAGGGATGCAGTAAAGAAGGAATAGTGCATCAGAAAGGAGATACTAATATCCCAAAAGAATATCCTGTCGTTTGGATAGAAACGTTACTCGATTAAGAAGGAGATGTCATAGAACCCACAGTATTTCATAGCGACGCAATTTCTGTATTAATTCGTCAATGTGAGGGAGCGATTGAAGCAGTAAAGAAGGAATAGTGCATAGGAAAGGTGATACTCGTATCCCATATGAAACCCTTGTCGTTTCCATGGAAACGTTATTCGATTTAGAAGGAGATGTCATAGAACACATTGAATTTCATAGGGCCGCAATTTCTGTGTTAATTCTTCAATGTGAGGGAGCGAGGGAAGCATTAAACAAGGAATTGTGCATCGGAGAGGATTTACTCGTATCCCAAAAGAAAATCCCGTCGTTTCCATAGAAACGTTACTCGATTTAGAAGGAGAGTTCATAGAAACCATAATATTCCCCAGCGATGCAATTTCTGTGTTAATTCGTCACTGTGAGGGAGCGAGGGATGCAGTAAGGAAGGAATAGTGCATTGGAAAGGAGATAGTCGTATCCCACAAGAATATCCTGTCGTTTCCATAGAAACGTTACTCGATTTAGAAGAAGTAGTCATAGAACCCATAGTATTTCCTAGCGACGCAATTTCTGTGTTAATTCGTCAATGTGAGGGATCGAAGGATGCAGTAAAGAAGGAATAGTGCATCGGAAAGGAGATACTCGTATCCCAAAAGAAAATACTGTCGTTTCCATAGAAACATTACCCGATTTAGAAGGAGAAGTCATAGAACACATAATATTTCTTACCGACGCAATTTTTGCGTTAATTTGTCAATGTGACGGGGCGAGGGATTCAGTAAAGAAGGAATAGTGCATCGGAAAGGAGATACTCGTATCCCAAAAGAAAATCCTTTCGTTTCCATATAAACATTACTCGATTTAGAAGGAGAAGTCGTAGAACCCATAGTATTTCATAGCGACGCAATTTCTGTGTTAATTCGTCAATGTGAGTGAGCGAGGGATGCAGGAACGAAGGAATAGTGCAAAGGAAAGGAGATACTCGTATCCCAAAAGAAAATCCTGTCGTTTCCATAGAAACGGTACTCGATTTAGAAGGAAATGTCATAGAAGTTATAGTATTTCATAGCGCTTCAATTTCTGTGACAATTCGTCAATCTCAGGGAGCGAAGGATGCAGTAAAGCAGGAATAGTGCGTCGGAAAGGAGATACTCGTATCCCAAAAGAAAATCCTGTCGTTTCCATAGAAACGTTACTCGATTTAGAAGGAGAAGTCATAGAACCCATAGTATTTCATAGCGACGCAATTTCTGTGATAATTCGTTAATGTGAGGGAGCGAGGGATGCAGTAAAGAAGGAATAGTGAATCGGAAAGGAGATACACGTATCCCAAAAGAAAATCCTGTCGTTTCCGTAGAAACGTTACTCTATTTGGAAGGAGTTGTCATAGAACCCATAGTATTTCATAGCGACGCAATTTCTGTGTTAATTCGTCAATGTGAGGGCTCGAAGGATGCAGTAAAGAAGGAATAGTGCATCGGAAAGGAGATACTCGTATCCCAAAAGAAAATCCTGTCGTTTCCATAGAAACGTTACTCTATTTGCAAGGAGGTGTCATAGAACCCATAGTATTTCATAGCGACGCAATTTCTGTGTTAATTCGTCAATGTGAGGGATCGAAGGATGCAGTAAAGAAGGAATAGTGCATCGGAAAGGAGATACTCGTATCCCAAAAGAAAATACTGTCGTTTCCATAGAAAGATTACCCGATTTAGAAGGAAAAGTCATAGAACACATAATATTTCATACCGACGCAATTTTTGTGTTAATTTGTCAATGTGATGGGGCGAGCGATTCAGTAAAGAAGGAATAGTGCATCGGAAAGGAGATACTCGTATCCCAATAGAAAATCCTTTCGTTTCCATATAAACATTACTCGATTTAGAAGGAGAAGTCGTAAAACCCATAGTATTTCATAGCGACGCAATTTCTGTGTTAATTCGTCAATGTGAGTGAGCGAGGGATGCAGTAACGAAGGAATAGTGCAAAGGAAAGGAGATACTCGTATCCCAAAAGAAAATCCTGTAGTTTCCATAGAAACGGTACTCGATTTAGAAGGAGAAGTCATAGAACCCATAGTATTTCATAGCGCTTCAATTTCTATTATAATTCGTTATGTGAGGGTGCGAGGGATGCAGTAAAGAAGGAATAGTGCATCGGAAAGGAGATACTCCTATCCCAAAAGAATATCCTGTCGTTTGCATATAAACGTTACTAGATTAAGAAGGAGATGTCATAGAACCCACAGTATTTCAAAGGGCCGCAATTTCTGTGTTAATTCGTCAATGTGAGGGAGTGAGGGATGCAGTAAAGAAGGAATAGTGCATCGGAAAGGAGATACTCGTGTCCCAAAAGAAAATCCCTTCGTTTCCATATAAACATTACTCGATTAAGAAGGAGAAGTCGTAAAACCTATAGTATTTCATAGAGACGCAATTTCTGTGTTAATTCGTCAATGTGAGTGAGCGAGGGATGCAGTAACGAAGGAATAGTGCAAAGGAAAGGAGATACTCGTATCCCAAAAGAAAATCCTGTCGTTTCAATAGAAACGTAACTCGATTTAGAAGAAGTAGTCATAGAACCCATAGTATTTCATAGCGACGCAATTTCTGTGTTAATTCGTCAATGTGAGGGAGCGAGGGATGCAGTAAGGAAGGAATAGTGCATCGGAATGGAGATAGTCTTATCCCAAAAGAAAGTCCTGTCGTTTCCATAGAAACGTTACTCGATTTAGAAGGAGATGTCATTGAGCCTATAGTATTTAATAGCGACGTAATTTCATTGTTAATTCGTCAATGTGAGGGAATGAGGGATGCAGTAAAGAAGGAATAGTGCATCAAAAAGGAGATACTCGTATCCCAAAAGAAAATCCTGTCGTTTCCATAGAAACGTTACTCGATTTGGAAGGAGAAGTCATAGAACCCATAGTATTTCATAACGACGCAATTTCTGTGTTAATTCGTCAATGTGAGGGATCGAAAGATGCAGTAAAGAAGGAATAGTGCATCGGTAAGAAGATACTCGTATCCCAAAAGAAAAGCCTGTCGTTTCCATAGAAACGTTACTCTATTTGGAAGGAGTTGTCATAAAACCCATAGTATTTCATAGCGTCGCAATTTCTGTGTTAATTCGTCAATGTGAGGGATCGAAGGATGCAGTAAAGAAGGAATAGTGCATCGGAAAGGAGATACTCGTATCCCAAAACAAAATCCTCTCGTTTCCATAGAAACGTTCCTCGATTTAGAAGGAGATGTCATAGAACCCATAGTATTTCATAGCGACGCTATTTCTGTGTTGATTCGTCAATGTGAGGGAGCGAGGGATGCAGTAAAGAAGGAATAGTGCATCGGAAATTAGATACTCGTATCCCAAAAGAAAATCCTGTCATTTCCATTGAAATGTTACTCGATTTAGAAGGAGATGTCTTAGAACCCATAGCATTAAATTGTGACGAAATTTCTGTGTTAATTCGTCAATGTCAGGGAGCGAGGAATGCAGTAAAGAAGGATTAGTGCTTCGAAAAGGAGAAACTCGTATCCTAAAAGATAATACTGTCGTTTCATTGAAACGTTACCCGATTTAGAAGGAAAAGTCATAGAACCCATAGTATTTTATAGCGACGCAGTTTCTATGTTAATTCGTCAATGTGAGGGATCCAAGTATGCAGTAAAGAAGGAATAGTGCATCGGAAAGGAGATAGTCATATCCCAAAAGAGAATCCTGTCGTTTCCATAGAAACGTTACTCCATTTACAAGGAGATGTCATAGAGCCTATAGTATTTCACAGCGACGTGATTTCATTGTTAATTCGTCATTGTGAGGCAGCCCTGGATGCAGTAAAGAACGAATAGCACATCGGAAAGGAGATACTTGTATCCCAAAAGAAAACCCTTTCGCTTCCATAGAAACGTTACTCGATTTAGAAGGAGAAGTCATAGAACACATAGTATTTCATAGCGACGCAATTTCTGTGTTAATTCGTCAATGTGAGGTAGCGAGGGATAAAGTAAGGAAGGAATAGTGCATCGGAAACGAGATAGTCGTATCCCACAAGAATATCCTGTCGTTTCCATAGAAACGTTCCTCGATTTAGAAGAAGCAGTCATAGAACCCATAGTATTTCATAGCGCTTCAATTTCTGTGATAATTCGTTATGTGAGAGATCGAAGGATGCAGTAAAGAAGGAATAGTGCATCGGAAAGGAGATACTCGTATCCCAAAACAAAATACTGTCGTTTCCATACAAACATTACCCGATTTAGAAGGAGAAGTCATAGAACACATAATATTTCATACCGACACAATTTCTGTGTTAATTTGTCAATCTGAGGGGGCGAGCGATTCAGTCAAGAAGGAATAGTGCATCGGAAAGGAGATACTCGCATCCCAAAAGAAAATCCTTTCGTTTCCATATAAACATTGCTCGATTTAGAAGGAGAAGTCGTAGAACCCATAGTATTTCATAGTGTCGCAATTTCTGTGTTAATTCGTCAATGTGAGGGATCGAATGATGCAGTAAAGAAGTAACAGTGCATCGGAAAGGAGATACTCGTATCCCAAAAGAAAATCTTTCGTTTCCATATAAACATTACTCGATTTAGAATGAGAAGTCGTAGAACCCATTGTATTTCATAGCGACGCAATTTCTGTGTTAATTCGTCAATGTGAGTGAGCGAGGGATGCAGTTACGAAGGAATAGTGCAAAGGAAAGGAGATACTCGTATCCCAAAAGAAAATCCTGTCGTTTCCATAGAAACGGTACTCGATTTAGAAGGAAATGTCATAGAAGTCATAGTATTTCATAGCGCTTCAATTTCTGTGACAATTCGTCAATCTCAGGGAGCGAGGGATGCAGTAAAGCAGGAATAGTGCGTCGGAAAGGAGATACTCCTATCCCAAAAGAAAATCCTATCGTTTCCATAGAAACGTTACTCGATTTAGAAGGAGAAGTCATAGAACCCATAGTATTTCATACCAACGCAATTTCTGTGATAATTCGTTAATGTGAGGGAGCGAGGGATGCAGTAAAGAAGGAATAGTGAATTGGAAAGGAGATACTCGTATCCCAAAAGAAAATCCTGTCGTTTCCGTAGAAACGTTACTCTATTTGGAAGGAGTTGTCATAGAACCCATAGTATTTCATAGCGACGCAATTTCTGTGTTAATTCGTCAATGTGAGGGATCGAAGGATGCAGTAAAGAACGAATAGTGCATCGGAAAGGAGAAACTCGTATCCCAAAAGAAAATCCTGTCGTTTCCATAGAAACGTTACTCTATTTGGAAGGAGTTGTCAAAGAACCCATAGTATTTCATAGCGACGCAATTTCTGTGTTAATTCGTCAATGTGAGGGATCGAAGGATGCAGTAAAGAAGGAATAGTGCATCGGAAAGCAGATACCCGTATCCCAAAAGAAAATACTGTCGTTTCCATAGAAAGATTACCCGATTTAGAAGGAGAAGTCATAGAAGTCATAGTATTTCATAGCGCTTCAATTTCTGTGACAATTCGTCAATCTCGGGGAGCGAGGGATGCAGTAAAGCAGGAATAGTGCGTCGGAAAGGAGATACTCGTATCCCAAAAGAAAATCCTGTCGTTTCCATAGAAACGTTACTCGATTTAGAAGGAGAAGTCATAGAACCCATAGTATTTCATAGCGCTTCAATTTCTATGATAATTCGTTATGTGAGGGAGCGAGGGATGCAGTAAAGAAGGAATAGTGCATCGGAAAGGAGATACTCCTATCCCAAAAGAATATCCTGTCGTTTGCATATAAATGTTACTAGATTAAGAAGGAGATGTCATAGAACCAACAGTATTACATAGCGACGCAATTTCTGTGTTAATTCGTCAATGTGAGGGAGCGATTGATGCAGTAAAGAAGGAATAGTGCATAGGAAAGGTGATACTCGTATCCCAAATGAAAATCTTGTCGTTTCCATGGGAGCGTTATTCGATTTAGAAGGAGATGTCAAAGAACACATAGTATTTCATAGCGCCCCAATTTCTGTGTTAATTCGTCAATGTGAGGGAGTGAGAGATGCAGTAAAGAAGGAATAGTGCATCGGAAAGGAGATACTCGTATCCGAAAAGAAAATCCTGTAGTTTCCATAGAAACGTTACTCGATTTGGAAGGAGTTGTCATACAACCCATAGTATTTCATAGCGACGCAATTTCTGTGTTAATTCGTCGATGTGAGGGATCGAAGGATGCAGTAAAGAAGGAATAGTGCATCGGAAAGGAGATACTCGTATCCCAAAAGAAAATACTGTCGTTTCCATAGAAACATTACCCGATTTAGAAGGAGAAGTCATAGAACATATAATATTTCATACCGACGCAATTTTTGTGTTAATTTGTCAATGTGACGGGGCGAGGGATTCAGTAAAGAAGGAATAGTGCATCGGAAAGGAGATACTCGTATCCCAAAAGAAAATCCTTTCGTTGCCATATAAACATTACTCGATTTACAAGGAGAAGTCGTAGAACCCATAGTATTTCATAGCGACGCAATTTCTGTGTTAATTTGTCTATGTGAAGGAGCTAGGGATGCAGTAAAGATGGAATAGTGCATCGGAATGGAGATACTCGTATCCCAAAAGAAAATCCGTTAGTTAAGATAGAAACGTTACTCGATTTTAGAAGGGAAGTCATAGTACACATAGTATTTCATACCGACGCAATTTCTGTGTTGATTCGTTAATGTGAGGGAGCGAGGGATGCAGTAACGAAGGAATAGTGCATAGGAAAGGAGATACTCGTATCCCAAAAGAAAATCCTGTCGTTTCCATGGAAACGTTATTCGATTTAGAAGGAGATGTCATAGAACCCATAGCGACCCAATTTCTGTGTTAATTCGTCAATGTGAGGGAGCGAGGGATGCAGTCAAGAAGGAATAGTGCATCGGAAAGGAGACACTCGTATCCCAAAAGAAAATCCTGTCGTTTCCATAGAAACATTACTCGGTTTGGAAAGAGAAGTCATAGAACCCATAGTATTTCATAGCGACGCAATTTCTGTGATATTTCGTCAATGTGAGGGAGCGAGGGATGCAGTAAAGGAGGAATAGTGCATCGGAAAGGAGATACTCGTATCCCAAAAGAAAATTCTGTCGTTTCCAAAGAAACGTTACTCGATTTGGAAGGAGAAGTCATAGAACACATAGTATTTCATAGCGAAGCAATTTCTGTGTTAATTCGTCAATGTGAGGGAGCGTGGGATGCAGTAAAGAAGGAATAGTGCATCGGAAAGGAGATACTCGTATCCCAAAAGAAAATCCTGTCGTTTCCATAGAAACGTTACTCGATTTTGAGGGAGATGTCATAGAACCCATTGTATTTCAGAGCGACGCAATTTCTGTGTTAATTCGTCAATGTGAGGGAGCGAGGGATGCAGTAAACAAGGAATATGCATCGGAAAGCAGATACTCGTATGCCAAAAGATAATCCTGTCGTTTCCATAGCAACGTTACTCGATTTAGAAGGAGATGTCATAGAACCCATAGTATTTCGTAGCGACGCAATTTCTGTGTTAATTCGTAAATGTGAGGGAGCGAGGGATGCAGTAAAGAAGGAATAGTGCATCGGAAAGGAGATACTCCTATCCCAAAAGAAAATCCTGTCGTTTCCATAGAAACGTCTCTCGATTTGGAAGGAGAGGTCATAGAACCCATAGTATTTCATAGCGATGCAATTTCTGTGTTAATTCGTCAATGTAAGGGAGTGACGGATGCAGTAAAGAAGGAATAGTGCATCGGAAAGGAGATAGTCGTATCCCAAAAGAAAATCTTGTCGTTTCCATAGAAACGTTACTCGATTGAGAAGGAGATGTCATTGAACCCATAGTATTTCAGAGCGACGCAATTTCTGTGTTAATTCGTCAATGTAAGGGAGCGAGGGATGCAGTAAAGAAGGAATAGTGCATCAGAAAGGATATACTCGTATCCCAAAAGAAAATCCTGTCGTTTCCATAGAAACGTTATTCGATTTAGAAAGAGAAGTCATAGAAACCATAATATTCCCCAGCGACGCAATTTCTGTGTTAATTCGTCACTGTGAGGGAGCGAGGGATGCAGTAAGGAACGAATAGTGCATCGGAAAGGAGATAGTCGTATCCCACAAGATAATACTGTCGTTTCCATATAAACGTTACTCGATTTAGAAGAAGTAGTCATAGAACCCATAGTATTTCATAGCGACGCAATTTCTGTGTTAATTCGTCAATGTGAAGGAGCGAGGAATGCAGTAAGGAAGGAATAGTGCATCGGAATGGAGATAGTCTTATCCCAAAAGAAAATCCTGTCATTTCCCTAGAAACGTTACTCGATTTAGAAGGAGATGTCATTGAGCCTATAGTATTTCATAGCGACGTAATTTCATTGCTAATTCGTCAATGTGAGGGAATGAGGGATGCAGTAAAGAAGGAATAGTGCATCGGAAAGGAGATAGTCGTATCCCAAAACAAAATTCTGTCGGTTCCATAGATACGTTCCTCTATTTAGAAGGAGAAGTCATAGAACCCATAGTATTTCATAGCGCTTGAATTTCTGTGATAATTTGTTAAGTGAGGGAGCGAGGGATGCAGTAAAGAAGGAATAGTGCATCAGAAAGGAGATACTAATATCCCAAAAGAATATCCTGTCGTTTGGATAGAAACGTTACTCGATTAAGAAGGAGATGTCATAGAACCCACAGTATTTCATAGCGACGCAATTTCTGTATTAATTCGTCAATGTGAGGGATCGATTGAAGCAGTAAAGAAGGAATAGTGCATAGGAAAGGTGATACTCGTATCCCATATGAAACCCTTGTCGTTTCCATGGAAACGTTATTCGATTTAGAAGGAGATGACAAAGAACACATAGTATTTCATAGCGACCCAATTTCTGTGTTAATTCGTCAATGTGAGGGAGTGAGGGATGCAGTAAAGAAGGAATAGTGCATCGGAAAGGAGATACTCGTATCCCAAAAGAAAATCCTGTCGTTTCAATAGAAACGTTACTCGATTTAGAAGGAGATGTCATAGAACACATTGAATTTCATAGGGCCGCAATTTCTGTGTTAATTCTTCAATGTGAGGGAGCGAGGGATGCATTAAACAAGGAATTGTGCATCGGAGAGGATTTACTCGTATCCCAAAAGAAAATCCCGTCGTTTCCATAGAAACGTTACTCGATTTAGAAGGAGAGTTCATAGAAACCATAATATTCCCCAGCGATGCAATTTCTGTGTTAATTCGTCACTGTGAGGGAGCGAGGGATGCAGTAAGGAAGGAATAGTGCATTGGAAAGGAGATACTCGTATCCCAAAAGAAAATCCTGTCGTTTCCATAGAAACGGTACTCGATTTAGAAGGAAATGTCATAGAAGTTATAGTATTTCATAGCGACGCAATTTCTGTGTTAATTCGTCAATGTGAGGGATCGAAGGATGCAGTAAAGAAGGAATAGTGCATCGGAAAGGAGATACTCGTATCCCAAAAGAAAATCCTGTCGTTTCCATAGAAACGTTACTCTATTTGCAAGGAGTTGTCATAGAACCCATAATATTTCTTACCGACGCAATTTTTGCGTTAATTTGTCAATGTGACGGGGCGAGGGATTCAGTAAAGAAGGAATAGTGCATCGGAAAGGAGATACTCGTATCCCAAAAGAAAATCCTTTCGTTTCCATATAAACATTACTCGATTTAGAAGGAGAAGTCGTAGAACACATAGTATTTCATAGCGACGCAATTTCTGTGTTAATTCGTCAATGTGAGTGAGCGAGGGATGCAGTAACGAAGGAATAGTGCAAAGGAAAGGAGATACTCGTATCCCAAAAGAAAATCCTGTCGTTTCCATAGAAACGGTACTCGATTTAGAAGGAAATGTCATAGAAGTTATAGTATTTCATAGCGCTTCAATTTCTGTGACAATTCGTCAATCTCAGGGAGCGAGGGATGCAGTAAAGCAGGAATAGTGCGTCGGAAAGGAGATACTCGTATCCCAAAAGAAAATCCTGTCGTTTCCATAGAAACGTTACTCGATTTAGAAGGAGAAGTCATAGCACCCATAGTATTTCATAGCGACGCAATTTCTGTGATAATTCGTTAATGTGAGGGAGCGAGGGATTCAGTAAAGAAGGAATAGTGCATTGGAAAGGAGATACTCGTATCCCAAAAGAAAATCCTGTCGTTTCCATAGAAACGGTACCCGATTTAGAAGGAAATGTCATAGAAGTTATAGTATTTCATAGCGACGCAATTTCTGTGTTAATTCGTCAATGTGAGGGATCGAAGGATGCAGTAAAGAAGGAATAGTGCATCGGAAAGGAGATACTCGTATCCCAAAAGAAAATCCTGTCGTTTCCATAGAAACGTTACTCTATTTGCAAGGAGTTGTCATAGAACCCATAATATTTCTTACCGACGCAATTTTTGCGTTAATTTGTCAATGTGACGGGGCGAGGGATTCAGTAAAGAAGGAATAGTGCATCGGAAAGGAGATACTCGTATCCCAATAGAAAATCCTTTCGTTTCCATATAAACATTACTCTATTTAGAAGGAGAAGTCGTAAAACCCATAGTATTTCATAGCGACGCAATTTCTGTGTTAATTCGTCAATGTGAGTGAGCGAGGGATGCAGTAACGAAGGAATAGTGCAAAGGAAAGGAGATACTCGTATCCCAAAAGAAAATCCTGTCGTTTCCATAGAAACGGTACTCGATTTAGAAGGAGAAGTCATAGAACCCATAGTATTTCATAGCGCTTCAATTTCTAAGTTAATTCGTTATGTGAGGGAGCGAGGGATGCAGTAAAGAAGGAATAGTGCATCGGAAAGGAGATACTCCTATCCCAAAAGAATATCCTGTCGTTTGCATATAAACGTTACTAGATTAAGAAGGAGATGTCATAGAACCCACAGTATTTCATAGGGCCGCAATTTCTGTGTTAATTCGTCAATGTGAGGGAGTGAGGGATGCAGTAAAGAAGGAATAGTGCATCGGAAAGGAGATACTCGTATCCCAAAAGAAAATCCCTTCGTTTCCATATAAACATTACTCGATTAAGAAGGAGAAGTCGTAAAACCTATAGTATTTCATAGAGACGCAATTTCTGTGTTAATTCGTCAATGTGAGTGAGCGAGGGATGCAGTAACGAAGGAATAGTGCAAAGGAAAGGAGATACTCGTATCCCAAAAGAAAATCCTGTCGTTTCCATAGAAACGTAACTCGATTTAGAAGAAGTAGTCATAGAACCCATAGTATTTCTTAGCGACGCAATTTCTGTGTTAATTCGTCAATGTGAGGGAGCGAGGGATGCAGAAAGGAAGGAATAGTGCATCGGAATGGAGATAGTCTTATCCCAAACGAAAGTCCTGTCGTTTCCATAGAAACGTTACTCGATTTAGAAGGAGATGTCATTGAGCCTATAGTATTTCATAGCGACGTAATTTCATTGTTAATTCGTCAATGTGAGGGAATGAGGGATGCAGTAAAGAAGGAATAGTGCATCAAAAAGGAGATACTCGTATCCCAAAAGAAAATCCTGTCGTTTCCATAGAAACGTTACTCGATTTGGAAGGAGAAGTCATAGAACCCATAGTATTTCATAACGACGCAATTTCTGTGTTAATTCGTCAATGTGAGGGATCGAAAGATGCAGTAAAGAAGGAATAGTGCATCGGTAAGAAGATACTCGTATCCCAAAAGAAAAGCCTGTCGTTTCCATAGAAACGTTACTCTATTTGGAAGGAGTTGTCATAAAACCCATAGTATTTCATAGCGTCGCAATTTCTGTGTTAATTCGTCAATGTGAGGGATCGAAGGATGCAGTAAAGAAGGAATAGTGCATCGGAAAGGAGATACTCGTATCCCAAAACAAAATCCTCTCGTTTCCATAGAAACGTTACTCGATTTAGAAGGAGATGTCATAGAACCCATAGTATTTCATAGCGACGCTATTTCTGTGTTGATTCGTCAATGTGAGGGAGCGAGGGATGCAGTAAAGAAGGAATAGTGCATCGGAAATTAGATACTCGTATCCCAAAAGAAAATCCTGTCATTTCCATTGAAATGTTACTCGATTTAGAAGGAGATGTCTTAGAACCCATAGCATTAAATTGTGACGAAATTTCTGTGTTAATTCGTCAATGTCAGGGAGCGAGGGATGCAGTAAAGAAGGATTAGTGCTTCGAAAAGGAGAAACTCGTATCCCAAAAGATAATACTGTCGTTTCATTGAAACGTTACCCGATTTAGAAGGAAAAGTCATAGAACCCATAGTATTTTATAGCGACGCAGTTTCTATGTTAATTCGTCAATGTGAGGGATCCAAGTATGCAGTAAAGAAGGAATAGGGCATCGGAAAGGAGATAGTCATATCCCAAAAGAGAATCCTGTCGTTTCCATAGAAACGTTACTCCATTTACAAGGAGATGTCATAGAGCCTATAGTATTTCACAGCGACGTGATTTCATTGTTAATTCGTCATTGTGAGGCAGCCCTGGATGCAGTAAAGAACGAATAGCACATCGGAAAGGAGATACTTGTATCCCAAAAGAAAACCCTTTCGCTTCCATAGAAACGTTACTCGATTTAGAAGGAGAAGTCATAGAACACATAGTATTTCATAGCGACGCAATTTCTGTGTTAATTCGTCAATGTGAGGTAGCGAGGGATAAAGTAAGGAAGGAATAGTGCATCGGAAACGAGATAGTCGTATCCCACAAGAATATCCTGTCGTTTCCATAGAAACGTTTCTCGATTTAGAAGAAGTAGTCATAGAACCCATAGGATTTCATAGCGCTTCAATTTCTGTGATAATTCGTTATGTGAGAGATCGAAGGATGCAGTAAAGAAGGAATAGTGCATCGGAAGGGAGATACTCGTATCCCAAAACAAAATACTGTCGTTTCCATACAAACATTACCCGATTTAGAAGGAGAAGTCATAGAACACATAATATTTCATACCGACACAATTTCTGTATTAATTTGTCAATCTGAGGGGGCGAGCGATTCAGTAAAGAAGGAATAGTGCATCGGAAAGGAGATACTCGTATCCCAAAAGAAAATCCTCTCGTTTCCATATAAACATTACTCGATTTAGAAGGAGAAGTCGTAGAACCCATAGTATCTCATAGCGTCGCAATTTCTGTGTTAATTCGTCAATGTGAGGGATCGAATGATGCAGTAAAGAAGTAACAGTGCATCGGAAAGGAGATACTCGTATCCCAAAAGAAAATCTTTCGTTTCCATATAAACATAACTCGATTTAGAAGGAGAAGTCGTGGAACCCATAGTATTTCATAGCGACGCAATTTCTGTGTTAATTCGTCAATGTGAGTGAGCGAGGGATGCAGTAACGAAGGAATAGTGCAAAGGAAAGGAGATACTCGTATCCCAAAAGAAAATCCTGTCGTTTCCATAGAAACGGTACTCGATTTAGAAGGAAATGTCATAGAAGTCATAGTATTTCATAGCGCTTCAATTTCTGTGACAATTCGTCAATCTCAGGGAGCGAGGGATGCAGTAAAGCAGGAATAGTGCGTCGGAAAGGAGATACTCCTATCCCAAAAGAAAATCCTGTCGTTTCCATAGAAACGTTACTCGATTTAGAAGGAGAAGTCATAGAACCCATAGTATTTCATACCAACGCAATTTCTGTGATAATTCGTTAATGTGAGGGAGCGAGGGATGCAGTAAAGAGGGAATAGTGAATTGGAAAGGAGATACTCGTATCCCAAAAGAAAATCCTGTCGTTTCCGTAGAAACGTTACTCTATTTGGAAGGAGTTGTCATAGAACCCATAGTATTTCATAGCGACGCAATTTCTGTGTTAATTCGTCAAAGTGAGGGAGTGAGGGATGCAGTAAAGAAGGAATAGTGCATCGGAAAGGAGAAACTCGTATCCCAAAAGAAAATCCTGTCGTTTCCATAGAAACGTTACTCTATTTGGAAGGAGTTGTCATAGAACCCATAGTATTTCATAGCGACGCAATTTCTGTGTTAATTCGTCAATGTGAGGGATCGAAGGATGCAGTAAAGAAGGAATAGTGCATCGGAAAGCAGATACCCGTATCCCAAAAGAAAATACTGTCGTTTCCATAGAAAGATTACCCGATTTAGAAGGAGAAGTCATAGAAGTGATAGTATTTCATAGCGCTTCAATTTCTGTGACAATTCGTCAATCTCGGGGAGCGAGGGATGCAGTAAAGCAGGAATAGTGCGTCGGAAAGGAGATACTCGTATCCCAAAAGAAAATCCTGTCGTTTCCATAGAAACGTTACTCGATTTAGAAGGAGAAGTCATAGAACCCATAGTATTTCATAGCGCTTCAATTTCTATGATAATTCGTTATGTGAGGGAGCGAGGGATGCAGTAAAGAAGGAATAGTGCATCGGAAAGGAGATACTCCTATCCCAAAAGAAAATCCTTTCGTTTCCATATAAACATTAGTCGATTTAGAAGGAGAAGTCGTAGAACCCATAGTATTTCATAGCGACGCAATTTCTGTGTTAATTCGTCAATGTGAGTGAGCGAGGGATGCAGTAACGAATGAATAGTGCAAAGGAAAGGAGATACTCGTATCCCAAAAGAAAATCCTGTCGTTTCCATAGAAACGGTACTCGATTTAGAAGGAAATGTCATAGAAGTCATAGTATTTCATAGCGCTTCAATTTCTGTGACAATTCGTCAATCTCGGGGAGCGAGGGATGCAGTAAAGCAGGAATAGTGCGTCGGAAAGGAGATACTCGTATCCCAAAAGAAAATCCTGTCGTTTCCATAGAAACGTTACTCGATTTAGAAGGAGAAGTCATAGAACCCATAGAATTTCATAGCGCTTCAATTTCTATGATAATTCGTTATGTGAGGGAGCGAGGGATGCAGTAAAGAAGGAATAGTGCATCGGAAAGGAGATACTCCTATCCCAAAAGAATATCCTGTCGTTTGCATATAAATGTTACTAGATTAAGAAGGAGATGTCATAGAACCCACAGTATTACATAGCGACGCAATTTCCGTGTTAATTCGTCAATGTGAGGGAGCGATTGATGCAGTAAAGAAGGAATAGTGCATAGGAAAGGTGATACTCGTATCCCAAATGAAAATCTTGTCGTTTCCATGGGAGCGTTATTCGATTTAGAAGGAGATGTCAAAGAACACATAGTATTTCATAGCGACCGAATTTCTGTGTTAATTCGTCAATGTGAGGGAGTGAGAGATGCAGTAAAGAAGGAATAGTGCATCGGAAAGGAGATACTTGTATCCCAAAAGAAAATCCTGTAGTTTCCATAGAAACGTTACTCGATTCGGAAGGAGTTGTCATAGAACCCATAGTATTTCATAGCGACGCAATTTCTGTGTTAATTCGTCGATGTGAGGGATCGAAGGATGCAGTAAAGAAGGAATAGTGCATCGGAAAGGAGATACTCGTATCCCAAAAGAAAATACTGTCGTTTCCATAGAAACATTACCCGATTTAGAAGGAGAAGTCATAGAACATATAATATTTCATACCGACGCAATTTTTGTGTTAATTTGTCAATGTGACGGGGCGAGGGATTCAGTAAAGAAGGAATAGTGCATCGGAAAGGAGATACTCGCATCCCAAAAGAAAATCCTTTCGTTGCCATATAAACATTACTCGATTTAGAAGGAGAAGTCGTAGAACCCATAGTATTTCATAGCGACGCAATTTCTGTGTTAATTTGTCTATGTAAAGGAGCTAGGGATGCAGTAAAGATGGAATAGTGCATCGGAAAGGAGATACTCGTATCCCAAAAGAAAATCCTGTCGTTTCCAAAGAAACGTTACTCGATTTGGAAGGAGAAGTCATAGAACACATAGTATTTCATAGCGAAGCAATTTCTGTGTTAATTCGTCAATGTGAGGGAGCGTGGGATGCAGTAAAGAAGGAATAGTGCATCGGAAAGGAGATACTCGTATCCCAAAAGAAAATCCTGTCGTTTCCATAGAAACGTCTCTCGATTTGGAAGGAGAGGTCATAGAACCCATAGTATTTCATAGCGATGCAATTTCTGTGTTAATTCGTCAATGTAAGGGAGTGACGGATGCAGTAAAGAAGGAATAGTGCATCGGAAAGGAAATACTCGTATCCCAAAAGAAAATCTTGTCGTTTCCATAGAAACGTTACTCGATTGAGAAGGAGATGTCATTGAACCCATAGTATTTCAGAGCGACGCAATTTCTGTGTTAATTCGTCAATGTAAGGGAGCGAGGGATGCAGTAAAGAAGGAATAGTGCATCAGAAAGGATATACTCGTATCCCAAAAGAAAATCCTGTCGTTTCCATAGAAACGTTACTCGATTTAGAAAGAGAAGTCATAGAAACCATAATATTCCCCAGCGACGCAATTTCTGTGTTAATTCGTCACTGTGAGGGAGCGAGGGATGCAGTAAGGAACGAATAGTGCATCGGAAAGGAGATAGTCGTATCCCACAAGATAATACTGTCGTTTCCATATAAACGTTACTCGATTTAGAATAAGTAGTCATAGAACCCATAGTATTTCATAGCATCGCAATTTCTGTGTTAATTCGTCAATGTGAGGGAGCGAGGAATGCAGTAAGGAAGGAATAGTGCATCGGAATGGAGATAGTCTTATCCCAAAAGAAAATCCTGTCATTTCCCTAGAAACGTTACTCGATTTAGAAGGAGATGTCATTGAGCCTATAGTATTTCATAGCGACGTAATTTCATTGCTAATTCGTCAATGTGAGGGAATGAGGGATGCAGTAAAGAAGGAATAGTGCATCGGAAAGGAGATAGTCGTATCCCAAAACAAAATTCTGTCGGTTCCATAGATACGTTCCTCGATTTAGAAGGAGAAGTCATAGAACCCATAGTATTTCATAGCGACGCAATTTCTGTGATAATTCGTTAATGTGAGGGAGCGAGGGATGCAGTACAGAAGGAATAGTGAATCGGAAAGGAGATACTCGTATCCCAAAAGAAAATCCTGTCGTTTCCATAGAAACGTTACTCTATTTGGAAGGAGTTGTCATAGAACCCATAGTATTTCATAGCGACGCAATTTCTGTGTTCATGCGTCAATGTGAGTGAGCGAGGGATGCAGTAAAGAAGGAATAGTGCATAGGACAGGAGATACTCGTATACCAAATGAAAATCTTGTCGTTTCCATGGGAGCGTTATTCGATTTAGAAGGCGATGTCAAAGAACACATAGTATTTCATAGCTACCCAATTTCTGTGTTAATTCGTCAATGTGAGGGAGTGAGGGATGCAGTAAAGAAGGAATAGTGCATCGGAAAGGAGATACTCGTATCCCAAAAGAAAATCCTTACGTTTCCATAGAAACGTTACTCGATTTAGAAGGAGATGTCATAAAACCCATAGAATTTCATAGGGCCGCAATTTCCGTGTTAATTCTTCAATGTGAGGGAGCGAGGGATGCAGTAAAGAAGGAGTTGTGCATCCGAAAGGAGATAGTGGTATCCCAAAAGAAAATCCGGTAGTTCCCATAGAAACGTTACTCGATTTTAGAAGGGGAAGTCATAGTACCCATAGCATTTCATAGCGACGAAATTTCTGTGTTAATTTGTCAATGTAAGGGAGCGAGGGATGCAGTAACGAAGGAATAGTGCATAGGAAAGGAGATACTCGTATCCCAAAAGAAAATCCTGTCGTTTCCATGGAAACGTTATTCGATTTAGAAGGAGATGTCATAGAACCCATAGCGACAAAATTTCTGTGTTAATTCGTCAATGTGAGGGAGCGAGGGATGCAGTCAAGAAGGAATAGTGCATCGGAAAGGAGATACTCGTATCCCAAAAGAAAATCCTGTCGTTTCCATAGAAACGTTACTCGGTTTGGAAAGAGAAGTCATAGAACCCATAGTATTTCATAGCGACGCAATTTCTGTGTTAATTCGTCAATGCGAGGGAGCGAGGGATGCAGTAAAGAAGGAATAGTGCATCGGAAACGAGATACTCGTATCCCAAAAGAAAATCCTGTCGTTTCCATAGAAACGTTACTCGATTTTGAGGGAGATGTCATAGAACCCATTGTATTTCAGAGCGACGCAATTTCTGTGTTAATCCGTCATTGTGAGGGAGCGAGGGATGCAGTAAACAAGGAATATGCATCGGAAAGGAGATACTCGTATCCCAAAAGAAAATCCTGTCGTTTCCATAGAAACGCCTCTCGATTTGGAAGGAGAAGTCTTAGAACCCATAGTATTTCATAGCGACGCAATTTCTGTGTTAATTCGTCAATGTGAGGGAGTGAGGGATGCAGTAAAGAAGGAATAGTGCATCGGAAAGGAGATACTCGTATCCCAAAAGAAAATCTTGTCGTTTCCATAGAAACGTTACTCGATTGAGAAGGAGATATCATTGAATCCATAGTATATCAGAGCGACGCAACTTCTGAGTTAATTCGTCAATGTGAGGGAGCGAGGGATGCAGTAAAGAAGGAATAGTGCATCAGAAAGGATATACTCGTATCCAAAATGAAAATCCTGTCGTTTCCATATAAACGTTACTCGATTTAGATAGAGAAGTCATAGAAACCATAATATTCCACAGCGACGCAATTTCTGTGTTAATTCGTCGATGTGAGGGAGCGAGGCATGCAGTGAAGAAGGAATAGTGCATCGGAAAGGATATACTCGTATCCCAAAATAAAATCGTGTCATTTCCATAGAAACGTTACTCGATTTAGAAGGAGATGTCATAGAAACCATAATATTCCACAGCGACGCAATTTCTGTGTTAATTCGTCGATGTGAGGGAGCGATGGATGCAGTAAAGAAGGAATAGTGCATCGGAAAGGAGATAGCCGTGTCCCAAAAGAAAATCCTTTCGATTCCATAGAAACGTTACTCGATTTAGAAGGAGAAGTCATAGAAACCATAATATTCCACAGCGACGCAATTTCTGTGTTAATTCGTCGATGTGAGAGAGCGAGGGATGCAGTAAAGAAGGAATAGTGCATCGGAAAGTAGATACCCGTATCCCTAAAGAAAATCCTTTGTTTTCCATAGAAACGTTACTCGATTTAGAAGGAGATGTCATAGAGTCCATACTATTTCATAGCGACAAAATTTCTGTGTTAATTCGTCAATGTGAGGGAGCGAGGGATGTAGTAAAGAAGGAATAGTGCATCGGAAAGGATATACTAGTATCCCAAAAGAAAATCCTGTCGTTTCCATAGAAACGTTACTCGATTTAGAAGGAGAAGTCATAGAAACCATAATATTCCACAGCGACGCAATTTCTGTGTTAATTCGTCGATGTGAGGGAGCGATGGATGCAGTAAAGAAGGAATAGTGCATCGGAAAGGAGATAGCCGTGTCCCAAAAGAAAATCCTTTCGATTCCATAGAAACGTTACTCGATTTAGAAGGAGAAGTCATAGAAACCATAATATTCCACAGCGACGCAATTTCTGTGTTAATTCGTCGATGTGAGAGAGCGAGGGATGCAGTAAAGAAGGAATAGTGCATCGGAAAGTAGATACCCGTATCCCTAAAGAAAATCCTTTGTTTTCCATAGAAACGTTACTCGATTTAGAAGGAGATGTCATAGAGTCCATACTATTTCATAGCGACAAAATTTCTGTGTTAATTCGTCAATGTGAGGGAGCGAGGGATGTAGTAAAGAAGGAATAGTGCATCGGAAAGGATATACTAGTATCCCAAAAGAAAATCCTGTCGTTTCCATAGAAACGTTACTCGATTTAGAAGGAGAAGTCATAGAAACCATAATATTCCACAGCGACGCAATTTCTGTGTTAATTCGTCGATGTGAGGGAGCGAGGGATGCAGTAACGAAGGAATAGTGCATCAGAAAGGAGATACTCGTATCCCAAAAGAAAATACTGTGTTTTCCATAGAAACGTTACTCGATTTAGAAGGAGATGTCATAGAATCTATAGTATTTCATAGCGACGCAATTTCTGTGTTAATTCGTCAATGTGAGGGAGCGAGGGATGCAGTAAAGAAGGAATAGTACATCAGAAAGGAGATACTCGTATCCCAAAAGAAAATCCTGTCGATTCCATAGAAACGTTACTCGATTTAGGAGGAGAAGTCATAGAACCCATAGTATTTCATAACGACGCAATTTCTGTGTTAATTCGTCAATGTGAGAGAGTGAGGGATGCAGTAAAGAAGGAATAGTGCATCGGAAAGGAGATACTCGTATCCCAAAAGAAAATCCTTTCGTTTCCATAGAAACGTTACTCGATTTAGAAGGAGAAGTCATAGAAACCATAATATTCCACAGCGACGCAATCTCTGTGTTAATTCGTCGATGTGAGGGAGCGAGAGATGCAGTAAAGAAGGAATAGTCCATCGGAAAGGAGATACTCGTATCCCAAAAGAAAATCCTGTGTTTTCCATAGAAACGTCACTCGATTTAGAAGGAGATGTCATAGAATCCATAGTATTTCATAGCGACGCAATTTCTGTGTTAATTCGTCAATGTGAGGGACCGAGGGATGCAGTAAAGAAGGAATAGTGCATCAGAAAGGAGATACTCGTATCCCAAAAGAAAATCCTGTCGATTCCATAGAAACGTTACTCGATTTAGAAGGAGAAGTCATAGAACCCATAGTATTTCATACCAACGCAATTTCTGTGTTCATTCGTCAATGTTAGGGAGCGAGGGATGCAGTAAAGAAGGAATAGTGCATCGGAAAGGATATAGTCGTATCACAAAAGAAAACCCTCTCGTTTCCATAGAAACGTTACTCGATTTAGAAGGAGAAGTCATAGAACACATAGTATTTCATACCGACGCAATTTCTGTGTTAATTCGTCAATGTGAGGGAGCGAGGGATGCAGTAAAGAAGGAATAGTGCATCGGAAAGGAGATACTCGTATCCCAAAAGAAAATCCTTTCGTTTCCATAGAAACGTTACTCGATTTAGAAGGAGAAGTCATAGAAACCATAATATTCCACAGCGACGCAATCTCTGTGTTAATTCGTCGATGTGAGGGAGCGAGAGATGCAGTAAAGAAGGAATAGTCCATCGGAAAGGAGATACTCGTATCCCAAAAGAAAATCCTGTGTTTTCCATAGAAACGTCACTCGATTTAGAAGGAGATGTCATAGAATCCATAGTATTTCATAGCGACGCTATTTCTGTGTTAATTCGTCAATGTGAGGGAGCGAGGGATGCAGTAAAGAAGGAATAGTGCATCGGAAAGGAGATACTCGTATCCTAAAAGAAAATCCTGTCGATTCCATAGAAACGTTACTCGATTTAAAAGGAGAAGTCATAGAACACATAGTATTTCATAACGACGCAATTTCTGTGTTAATTCGTCGATGTGAGGGAGCGAGGGATGCAGTAACGAAGGAATAGTGCATCCGAAAGGAGATACTCGTATCCCAAAAGAAAATACTGTGTTTTCCATAGAAACGTTACTCGATTTAGAAGGAGATGTCATAGAATCTATAGTATTTCATAGCGACGCAATTTCTGTGTTAATTCGTCAATGTGAGGGAGCGAGGGATGCAGTAAAGAAGGAATAGTACATCAGAAAGGAGATACTCGTATCCCAAAAGAAAATCCTGTCGATTCCATAGAAACGTTACTCGATTTAGAAGGAGAAGTCATAGAACCCATAGTATTTCATAACGACGCAATTTCTGTGTTAATTCGTCAATGTGAGAGAGTGAGGGATGCAGTAAAGAAGGAATAGTGCATCGGAAAGGAGATACTCGTATCCCAAAAGAAAATCCTTTCGTTTCCATAGAAACGTTACTCGATTTAGAAGGAGAAGTCATAGAAACCATAATATTCCACAGCGACGCAATCTCTGTGTTAATTCGTCGATGTGAGGGAGCGAGAGATGCAGTAAAGAAGGAATAGTCCATCGGAAAGGAGATACTCGTATCCCAAAAGAAAATCCTGTGTTTTCCATAGAAACGTCACTCGATTTAGAAGGAGATGTCATAGAATCCATAGTATTTCATAGCGACGCTATTTCTGTGTTAATTCGTCAATGTGAGGGAGCGAGGGATGCAGTAAAGAAGGAATAGTGCATCGGAAAGGAGATACTCGTATCCTAAAAGAAAATCCTGTCGATTCCATAGAAACGTTACTCGATTTAAAAGGAGAAGTCATAGAACACATAGTATTTCATACCAACGCAATTTCTGTGTTCATTCGTCAATGTTAGGGAGCGAGGGATGCAGTAAAGAAGGAATAGTGCATCGGAAAGGATATAGTCGTATCACAAAAGAAAACCCTCTCGTTTCCATAGAAACGTTACTCGATTTAGAAGGAGAAGTCATAGAACACATAGTATTTCATACCGACGCAATTTCTGTGTTAATTCGTCAATGTGAGGGAGCGAGGGATGCAGTAAAGAAGGAATAGTGCATCGGAAAGGATATACTCGTATCCCAAAAGTAAATCCTGTCTTTTCCATAGAAACGTTACTCAATTTAGAAGGAGAAGTCATAGAAACCATAATATTCCACAGCGACGCAATTTCTGTGTTAATTCGTCGATGTGAGGGAGCGAGGGATGCAGTAAAGAAGGAATAGTGCATCAGAAAGGAGATACCCGTATCCCAAAAGAAAATACTGTGTTTTCCATAGAAACGTTACTCGATTTTGAAGGAGATGACATAGAATCCATAGTATTTCATAGCGACGCAATTTCTGTGTTAATTCGTCAATGTGAGGGAGCGAGGGATGCAGTAAAGAAGGAATAGTGCATCAGAAAGGAGATACTCGTATCCCAAAAGAAAATCCTGTCGATTCCACAGAAACGTTACTCGATTTTAGAAGGGGAAGTCATAGTACCCATAGTATTTCATATCGACGTAATTTCTATGATAATTCGTCAATGTGGGCGAGCGAAGGATGCAGCAAAGAAACAATAGTGCATCGGAAAGGAGATAGTCGTATCCCAAAAGAAAATCCTTTCGTTTCCATAGAAACGTTACTTGATTTAGAAGGAGAAGTCATAGAACACATAGTATTTCATAGCGCCGCTATTTCTGTGTTAATTCGTCACTGTGAGGGAGCGAGGAATGCAGTAAAGAAGGAATAGTGCATCGGAAAGGAGATACTCGTATCCCAAAAGAAAATCCTGTCGTTTCCATAGAAACGTTACTCGATTTTAGAAGGGGAAGTCATAGTACCCATAGTATTTCATAGCGACATAATTTCTTTGTTAATTCGTCAATGTGGGCGAGCGAGGGATTCAGTAAAGAAGGAATAGTGAATCGGAAAGGAGATACTCGTATCCCAAGGGAATATCCCTTCGTTTCCATATAAAAGTTAATCGATTTAGAAGGAGATGTCATAGAACCCACAGTATTTCATAGCGACGCAATTTCTGTGTTAATTCATCAATGTGAGGGAGCGAGGGATGCAGTAAAGATGGAATAGTGCATCGGAAGGGAGATACTCGTATCCCAAAAGAAAATCCGGTAGTTCCCATAGAACGTTACTCGATTTTGGAAGGGGAAGTCATAGTACCCATAGTATTTCATACCGACGCAATTTCTGTGTTAATTCGTCAATGTGAGGGAGCGAGGGATGCAGTAACGAAGGAATAGTGCATAGGAAAGGAGAAACTCGTATCCCAAAAGAAAATCCTGTCGTTTCCATGGAAACGTTATTCGATTTAGAAGGAGATGTCATAGAACCCATAGCGACCCAATTTCTGTGTTAATTCGTCTATGTGAGGGAGCGAGGGATGCAGTAAAGAAGGAATAGTCCATCGGAAAGGAGATACTCGTATCCCAAAAGAAAATCCTGTGTTTTCCATAGAAACGTCACTCGATTGAGAAGGAGATGTCATTGAACCCATAGTATATCAGAGCGACGCAATTTCTGAGTTAATTCGTCAATGTGAGGGAGCGCGGGTTACAGTAAAGAAGGAAAAGTGCATCAGAAAGGATATACTCGTATCCCAAATGAAAATCCTGTCGTTTCCATAGAAACGTTACTCGATTTAGAAGGAGAAGTCATAGAAACCATAATATTCCACAGCGACGCAATTTCTGTGTTAATTCGTCGATGTGAGGGAGCGAGGGATGCAGTAAAGAAGGAATAGTGCAACGGAAAGGAGATACCCGTATCCCAAAAGAAAATCTTGTCGTTTCCATAGAAACGTTACTCGATTTAGAAGGAGATGTCATAGAATCCATAGTATTTCATAGCGACGCAATTTCTGTGTTAATTCGTCAATGTGAGGGAGCGAGGGATGCACTAAAGAAGGAATAGTGCATCGGAAAGGATATACTCGTATCCCAAAAGAAAATCCTGTCGTTTCCATAGAAACGTTACTCGATTTAGAAGGAGATGTCATGGAACCCATAGTATTTCATAGCGACGCAATTTCTGTATTAATTCGTCAATGTGAGGGAGCGAGGGATGCAGTAAAGAAGGAATAGTGCATCGGAAAGGAGATAGTCGTATCCCAAAAGAAAATCCTTTCGTTTCCATAGAAACGTTACTCGATTTAGAAGGAGAAGTCATAGAACACATAGTATTTCATACCGACGCAATTTCTGTATTAATTCGTAAATGTGAGGGAGCGAGGGATGCAGTAAAGAAGGAATAGTGCATCGGAAAGGATATACTCGTATCCCAAAAGAAAATACTGTGTTTTCCATAGAAACGTTACTCGATTTAGAAGGAGATGTCATAGAATCCATAGTATTTCATAGCGACGCAATTTCTGTGTTTATTCGTCAATGTGAGGGAGCGAGGGATGCAGTAAAGAAGGAATAGTGCATCAGAAAGGAGATACTCGTATCCCAAAAGAAAATCCTGTCGATTCCATAGAAACGTTACTCGATTTAGAAGGAGAAGTCATAGAACCCATAGTATTTCATAACGACGCAATTTCTGTGTTAATTCGTCAATGTGAGGGAGTGAGGGATGCAGTAAAGAGGGAATAGTGCATCGGAAAGGAGATACTCGTATCCCAAAAGAAAATCCTTTCGTTTCCATAGAAACGTTACTCGATTTAGAAGGAGAAGTCATAGAAACCATAATATTCCACAGCGACGCAATTTCTGTGTTAATTCGTCAATGTGAGGGAGTGAGGGATGCAGTAAAGAAGGAATAGTGCATCGGAAAGGAGACACTCGTATCCCAAAAGAAAATCCTGTCGTTTCCATAGAAACGTTACTCGATTTTGAGGGAGATGTCATAGAACCCATTGTATTTCGGAGCGGCGCAATTTCTGTGTTAATCCCTCATTGTGAGGGAGCGAGGGATGCAGTAAACAAGGAATATGCATCGGAAAGGAGATACTCGTATTCCAAAAGAAAATCCGGTAGTTCCCATAGAACGTTACTCGATTTTAGAAGGGGAAGTCATAGTACCCATAGTATTTCATACCGACGCAATTTCTGTGTTAATTCGTCAATGTGAGGGAGCGAGGGATGCAGTAACGAAGGAATAGTGCATAGGAAAGGAGAAACTCGTATCCCAAAATAAAATCCTGTCGTGTCCATGGAAACGTTATTCGATTTAGAAGGAGATGTCATAGAACCCATAGCGACCCAATTTCTGTGTTAATTCGTCTATGTGAGGGAGCGAGGGATGCAGTCAAGAAGGAATAGTGCATCGGAAAGGAGATACTCGTATCCCAAAAGAAAATCTTGTCGTTTCCATAGAAACGTTACTCGATTGAGAAGGAGATGTCATTGAACCCATAGTATATCAGAGCGACGCAATTTCTGAGTTAATTCGTCAATGTGAGGGAGCGCGGGTTACAGTAAAGAAGGAAAAGTGCATCAGAAAGGATATACTCGTATCCCAAATGAAAATCCTGTCGTTTCCATAGAAACGTTACTCGATTTAGAAGGAGAAGTCATAGAAACCATAATATTCCACAGCGACGCAATTTCTGTGTTAATTCGTCGATGTGAGGGAGCGAGGGATGCAGTAAGGAAGGAATAGTGCATCGGAAAGGACATACCCGTATCCCAAAAGAAAATCTTGTCGTTTCCATAGAAACGTTACTCGATTTAGAAGGAGATGTCATAGAATCCATAGTATTTCATAGCGACGCAATTTCTGTGTTAATTCGTCAATGTGAGGGAGCGAGGGATGCACTAAAGAAGGAATAGTGCATCGGCAAGGATATACTCGTATCCCAAAAGAAAATCCTGTCGTTTCCATAGAAACGTTACTCGATTTAGAAGGAGATGTCATTGAACCCATAGTATTTCATAGCGACGCAATTTCTGTATTAATTCGTCAATGTGAGGGAGCGAGGGATGCAGTAAAGAAGGAATAGTGCATCGGAAAGGAGATAGTCGTATCCCAAAAGAAAATCCTTTCGTTTCCATAGAAACGTTACTCGATTTAGAAGGAGAAGTCATAGAACACATAGTAACTTCATACCGACGCAATTTCTGTATTAATTCGTAAATGGGAGGGAGCGAGGGATGCAGTAAAGAAGGAATAGTGCATCGGAAAGGATATACTCGTATCCCAAAAGAAAATACTGTGTTTTCCATAGAAACGTTACTCGATTTAGAAGGAGATGTCATAGAATCCATAGTATTTCATAGCGACGCAATTTCTGTGTTTATTCGTCAATGTGAGGGAGCGAGGGATGCAGTAAAGAAGGAATAGTGCATCAGAAAGGAGATACTCGTATCCCAAAAGAAAATCCTGTCGATTCCATAGAAACGTTACTCGATTTAGAAGGAGAAGTCATTGAACCCATAGTATTTCATAACGACGCAATTTCTGTGTTAATTCGTCAATGTGAGGGAGTGAGGGATGCAGTAAAGAGGGAATAGTGCATCGGAAAGGAGATACTCGTATCCCAAAAGAAAATCCTTTCGTTTCCATAGAAACGTTACTCGATTTAGAAGGAGAAGTCATAGAAACCATAATATTCCACAGCGACGCAATTTCTGTGTTAATTCGTCAATGTGAGGGAGTGAGGGATGCAGTAAAGAAGGAATAGTGCATCGGAAAGGAGACACTCGTATCCCAAAAGAAAATCCTTTCGGTTCCATAGAAACGTTACTCGATTTTAGAAGGGGAAGCCATAGTACCCATAGTATTTCATAGCGACGTAATTTCTTTGTTAATATGGGCGAGCGAGGAATTCAGTAAAGAAGGAATAGTGCATCGGAAAGGAGATACTCGTATCCCAAAGGAAAATCCTTTCGTTTCCATATAAAAGTTAATCGATTTAGAAGGAGATGTCATAGAACCCACAGTATTTCATAGATACGCAATTTCTGTGTTAATTTGTCTATGTGAAGGAGCGAGGGATGCAGTAAAGATGGAATAGTGCATCGGAAAGGAGATACTCGTATCCCAAAAGAAAATCCGGTAGTTCCCATAGAAACGTTACTCGATTTTAGAAGGGGAAGTCATAGTACCCATAGCATTTCATAGCGACGAAATTTCTGTGTTAATTCGTCAATGTAAGGGAGCGAGGGATGCAGTAACGAAGGAATAGTGCATAGGAAAGGAGATACTCGTATCCCAAAAGAAAATCCTGTCGTTTCCATGGAAACGTTATTCGATTTAGAAGGAGATGTCATAGAACCCATAGCGACAAAATTTCTGTGTTAATTCATCAAAGTGAGGGAGCGAGGGATGCAGTCAAGAAGGAATAGTGCATCGGAAAGGAGATACTCGTATCCCAAAAGAAAATCCTGTCGTTTCCATAGAAACGTTACTCGGTTTGGAAAGAGAAGTCATAGAACCCATAGTATTTCATAGCGACGCAATTTCTGTGTTAATTCGTCAATGCGAGGGAGCGAGGGATGCAGTAAAGAAGGAATAGTGCATCGGAAACGAGATACTCGTATCCCAAAAGAAAATCCTGTCGTTTCCATAGAAACGTTACTCGATTTTGAGGGAGATGTCATAGAACCCATTGTATTTCAGAGCGACGCAATTTCTGTGTTAATCCGTCATTGTGAGGGAGCGAGGGATGCAGTAAACAAGGAATATGCATCGGAAAGGAGATACTCGTATCCCAAAAGAAAATCCTGTCCTTTCCATAGAAACGCCTCTCGATTTGGAAGGAGAAGTCTTAGAACCCACAGTATTTCATAGCGACGCAATTTCTGTGTTAATTCGTCAATGTGAGGGAGTGAGGGATGCAGTAAAGAAGGAATAGTGCATCGGAAAGGAGATACTCGTATCCCAAAAGAAAATCTTGTCGTTTCCATAGAAACGTTACTCGATTGAGAAGGAGATGTCATTGAATCCATAGTATATCAGAGCGACGCAACTTCTGAGTTAATTCGTCAATGTGAGGGAGCGAGGGATGCAGTAAAGAAGGAATAGTGCATCAGAAAGGATATACTCGTATCCCAAATGAAAATCCTGTCGTTTCCATATAAACGTTACTCGATTTAGAAGGAGAAGTCATAGAAACCATAATATTCCACAGCGACGCAATTTCTGTGTTAATTCGTCGATGTGAGGGAGCGAGGGATGCAGTAAAGAAGGAATAGTGCATCGGAAAGGATATACTCGTATCCCAAAATAAAATCGTGTCATTTCCATAGAAACGTTACTCGATTTAGAAGGAGAAGTCATAGAAACCATAATATTCCACAGCGACGCAATTTCTGTGTTAATTCGTCGATGTGAGGGAGCGATGGATGCAGTAAAGAAGGAATAGTGCATCGGAAAGGAGATACTCGTATCCCAAAAGAAAATCCTGTCGCCTCCATAGAAACGTTACTCGATTTAGAAGGAGAAGTCATAGAAACCATAATATTCCACAGCGACGCAATTTCTGTGTTAATTCGTCGATGTAAGGGAGCGAGGGATGCAGTAACGAAGGAATAGTGCATCAGAAAGGAGATACTCGTATCCCAAAAGAAAATACTGTGTTTTCCATAGAAACGTTACTCGACTTAGAAGGAGATGTCATAGAATCCATAGTATTTCATAGCGACGCGATTTCTGTGTTAATTCGTCAATGTGAGGGAGCGAGGGATGCAGTAAAGAAGGAATAGTGCATCGGAAAGTAGATACCCGTATCCCTAAAGAAAATCCTTTCTTTTCCATAGAAACGTTACTCGATTTAGAAGGAGATGTCATAGAGTCCATACTATTTCATAGCGACAAAATTTCTGTGTTAATTCGTCAATGTGAGGGAGCGAGGGATGTAGTGAAGAAGGAATAGTGCTTCGGAAAGAATATACTAGTATCCCAAAAGAAAATCCTGTCGCCTCCATAGAAACGTTACTCGATTTAGAAGGAGAAGTCATAGAAACCATAATATTCCACAGCGACGCAATTTCTGTGTTAATTCGTCGATGTGAGGGAGCGAGGGATGCAGTAACGAAGGAATAGTGCATCAGAAAGGAGATACTCGTATCCCAAAAGAAAATACTGTGTTTTCCATAGAAACGTTACTCGATTTAGAAGGAGATGTCATAGAATCCATAGTATTTCATAGCGACGCGATTTCTGTGTTAATTCGTCAATGTGAGGGAGCGAGGGATGCAGTAAAGAAGGAATAGTACATCAGAAAGGAGATACTCGTATCCCAAAAGAAAATCCTGTCGATTCCATGGAAACGTTACTCGATTTAGAAGGAGAAGTCATAGAACCCATAGTATTTCATAACGACGCAATTTCTGTGTTAATTCGTCAATGTGAGAGAGTGAGGGATGCAGTAAAGAAGGAATAGTGCATCGGAAAGGAGATACTCGTATCCCAAAAGAAAATCCTTTCGTTTCCATAGAAACGTTACTCGATTTAGAAGGAGAAGTCATAGAAACCATAATATTCCACAGCGACGCAATTTCTGTGTTAATTCGTCGATGTGAGGGAGCGAGGGATGCAGTAAAGAAGGAATAGTCCATCGGAAAGGAGATACTCGTATCCCAAAAGAAAATCCTGTGTTTTCCATAGAAACGTCACTCGATTTAGAAGGAGATGTCATAGAATCCATAGTATTTCATAGCGACGCAATTTCTGTGTTAATTCGTCAATGTGAGGGACCGAGGGATGCAGTAAAGAAGGAATAGTGCATCAGAAAGGAGATACTCGTATCCCAAAAGAAAATCCTGTCGATTCCATAGAAACGTTACTCGATTTAGAAGGAGAAGTCATAGAACACATAGAATTTCATAGCGACGCTATTTCTGTGTTAATTCGTCAATGTGAGGGAGCGAGGGATGCAGTAAAGAAGGAATAGTGCATCGGAAAGGAGATACTCGTATCCTAAAAGAAAATCCTGTCGATTCCATAGAAAAGTTACTCGATTTAAAAGGAGAAGTCATAGAACACATAGTATTTCATACCAACGCAATTTCTGTGTTCATTCGTCAATGTTAGGGAGCGAGGGATACAGTAAAGAAGGAATAGTGCATCGGAAAGGATATAGTCGTATCACAAAAGAAAACCCTCTCGTTTCCATAGAAACGTTACTCGATTTAGAAGGAGAAGTCATAGAACACATAGTATTTCATACCGACGCAATTTCTGTGTTAATTCGACAATGTGAGGGAGCGAGGGATGCAGTAAAGAAGGAATAGTGCATCGGAAAGGATATACTCGTATCCCAAAAGTAAATCCTGTCTTTTCCATAGAAACGTTACTCAATTTAGAAGGAGAAGTCATAGAAACCATAATATTCCACAGCGACGCAATTTCTGTGTTAATTCGTCGATGTGAGGGAGCGAGGGATGCAGTAAAGAAGGAATAGTGCATCAGAAAGGAGATACCCGTATCCCAAAAGAAAAAACTGTGTTTTCCATAGAAACGTTACTCGATTTAGAAGGAGATGACATAGAATCCATAGTATTTCATAGCGACGCAATTTCTGTGTTAATTCGTCAATGTGAGGTAGCGAGGGATGCAGTAAAGAAGGAATAGTGCATCAGAAAGGAGATACTCGTATCCCAAAAGAAAATCCTGTCGATTCCATAGAAACGTTACTCGATTTTAGAAGGGGAAGTCATAGTACCCATAGTATTTCATATCGACGTAATTTCTATGATAATTCGTCAATGTGGCCGAGCGAAGGATGCAGCAAAGAAACAATAGTGCATCGGAAAGGAGATAGTCGTATCCCAAAAGAAAATCCTGTCGTTTCCATAGAAACGTTACTCGATTTTAGAAGGGGAAGTCATAGTACCCATAGTATTTCATAGCGACGTAATTTCTTTGTTAATTCGTCAATGTGGGCGAGCGAGGGATTCAGTAAAGAAGGAATAGTGAATCGGAAAGGAGATACTCGTATCCCAAAGGAATATCCTTTCGTTTCCATATAAAAGTTAATCGATTTAGAAGGAGATGTCATAGAACCCACAGTATTTCATAGCGACGCAATTTCTGTGTTAATTCGTCAATGTGAGGGAGCGAGGGATGCAGTAAAGATGGAATAGTGCATCGGAAAGGAGATACTCGTATCCCAAAAGAAAATCCGGTAGTTCCCATAGAACGTTACTCGATTTTAGAAGGGGAAGTCATAGTACCCATAGTATTTCATACCGACGCAATTTCTTTGTTAATTCGTCAATGTGACGGAGCGAGGGATGCAGTAACGAAGGAATAGTGCATAGGAAAGGAGAAACTCGTATCCCAAAAGAAAATCCTGTCGTTTCCATGGAAAGGTTATTCGATTTAGAAGGAGATGTCATAGAACCCATAGCGACCCAATTTCTGTGTTAATTCGTCTATGTGAGGGAGCGAGGGATGCAGTCAAGAAGGAATAGTGCATCAGAAAGGAGATACTCGTATCCCAAAAGAAAATCCTGTCGATTCCATAGAAACGTTACTCGATTTAGAAGGAGAAGTCATAGAACCCATAGTATTTCATAACGACGCAATTTCTGTGTTAATTCGTCAATGTGAGGGAGTGAGGGATGCAGTAAAGAGGGAATAGTGCATCGGAAAGGAGATACTCGTATCCCAAAAGAAAATCCTTTCGTTTCCATAGAAACGTTACTCGATTTAGAAGGAGAAGTCATAGAAACCATAATATTCCACAGCGACGCAATTTCTGTGTTAATTCGTCGATGTGAGGGAGCGAGGGATGCAGTAAAGAAAGAATAGTCCATCGGAAAGGAGATACCCGTATCCCAAAAAAAAATCCTGTGTTTTCCATAGAAACGTTACTCGATTTAGAAGGAGATGTCATAGAATCCATAGTATTTCATAGCGACGCAATTTCTGTGTTAATTCGTCAATGTGAGGGACCGAGGGATGCAGTAAAGAAGGAATAGTGCATCAGAAGAAGATACTCGTATCCCAAAAGAAAATCCTGTCGATTCCATAGAAACGTTACTCGATTTAGAAGGAGAAGTCATAGAACACATAGTATTTCATAGCGACGCTATTTCTGTGTTTATTCGTCACTGTGAGGGAGCGAGGGATGCAGTAAAGAAGGAAAAGTGCATCGGAAAGGATATAGTCGTATCACAAAAGAAAATCCTCTCGTTTCCATAGAAACGTTACTCGATTTAGAAGGAGAAGTCATAGAACACATAGTATTTCATACTGACGCAATTTCTGTGTTAATTCGTCAATGTGAGGGAGCGAGGGATGCAGTAAAGAAGGAATAGTGCATCGGAAAGGAGATAGACGTATCCCAAAAGAAAATCCTTTCGTTTCCATAGAAAGGTCACTCGATTTAGAAGACGAAGTCATAAAACCAACAGTATTTCATAACGACGCAATTTCTGTGTTAATTCGTCAATGTTAGGGAGCGAGGGATGCAGTAAAAAAGGAATAGTGCATCGGAAAGGATATGCTCGTATCCCAAAAGAAAATCCTGTCTTTTCCATACAAACGTTACTCGATTTAGAAGGAGAAGTCATAGAAACCATAATATTCCACAGCGACGCAATTTCTGTGTTAATTCGTCGATGTGAGGGAGCGAGGGATGCAGTAAACAAGGAATAGTGCATCGGAAAGGAGATACCCGTATCCCAAAAGAAAATCCTTTCGTTTCCATAGAAACGTTACTCGATTTAGATGAAGTAGTCATAGAACACATAGTATTTCATAGCGACGCAATTTCTGTGTTAATTCGTCAATGTGAGGGAGCGAGGGATGCAGTAAAGAAGGAATAGTGCATCAGAAAGGAGATACTCGTATCCCAAAAGAAAAAACTGTGTTTTCCATAGCTACGTTACTCGATTTAGAAGGAGATGACATAGAATCCATAGTATTTCATAGCGACGCAATTTCTGTGTTAATTCGTGAATGTGAGGGAGCGAGGGATGCAGTAAAGAAGGAATAGTGCATCAGAAAGGAGATACTCGTATCCCAAAAGAAAATCCTGTCGATTCCATAGAAACGTTACTCGATTTTAGAAGGGGAAGTCATCGTACCCATAGTATTTCATATCGACGTAATTTCTATGATAATTCGTCAATGTGGGCGAGCGAAGGATGCAGCAAAGAAACAATAGTGCATCGGAAAGGAGATAGTCGTATCCCAAAAGAAAATCCTTTCGTTTCCATAGAAAGGTCACTCGATTTAGAAGACGAAGTCGTAAAACCAACAGTATTTCATAACGACGCAATTTCTGTGTTAATTCGTCAATGTTAGGGAGCGAGGGATGCAGTCAAGAAGGAATAGTGCATCGGAAAGGAGATACTCGTATCCCAAAAGAAAATCTTGTCGTTTCCATTGAAACGTTTTTCGATTGAGAAGGAGATGTCATTGAACCCATAGTATATCAGAGCGACGCAATTTCTGAGTTAATTCGTCAATGTGAGGGAGCGCGGGTTACAGTAAAGAAGGAAAAGTGCATCAGAAAGGATATACTCGTATCCCAAATGAAAATCCTGTCGTTTCCATAGAAACGTTACTCGATTTAGAAGGAGAAGTCATAGAAACCATAATATTCCACAGCGACGCAATTTCTGTGTTAATTCGTCGATGTGAGGGAGCGAGGGATGCAGTAAAGAAGGAATAGTGCGTCGGAAAGGAGATACCCGTATCCCAAAAGAAAATCTTGTCGTTTCCATAGAAACGTTACTCGATTTAGAAGGAGATGTCATAGAATCCAACGTATTTCATAGCGACGCAATTTCTGTGTTAATTCGTCAATGTGAGGGAGCGAGGGATGCACTAAAGAAGGAATAGTGCATCGGAAAGGAGATACCTGTATCCCAAAAGAAAATCCTGTCGATTCCATAGAAACGTTACTCGATTTAGAAGGAGTAGTCATAGAACCCATTGTATTTCATAACGACGCAATTTCTGTGTTAATTCGTCAATGTGAGGGAGCGAGGGATGCAGTAAAGAAGGAATAGTGCATCGGAAAGGAGATACTCGTATCCCAAAAGAAAATCCTTTCGTTTCCATAGAAACGGTACTCGATTTAGAAGGAGAAGTCATAGAAACCATAATACTCCACAGCGACGCAATTTCTGTGTTAATTCGTCGATGTGAGGGAGCGAGGGTTGCAGTAAAGAAGGAATAGTCCATCGGAAAGGAGATACCCGTATCCCAAAAGAAAATCCTGTCGATTCCATAGAAACGCTACTCGATTTAGAAGGAGAAGTCATCGAAACCATAATACTCCACAGCGACGCAATTTCTGTGTTAATTCGTCGATGTGAGGGAGCGAGGGATGCAGTAAAGAAGGAATAGTCCATCGGAAAGGAGATACCCGTATCCCAAAAGAAAATCCTGTCGATTCCATAGAAACGTTACTCGATTTAGAAGGAGAAGTCATAGAACCCATAGTATTTCATAACGACGCAATTTCTGCGTTAATTCGTCAATGTGAGGGAGCGGGTAATGCAGCAAAGAAGGAATAGTGCATCGGAAAGGAGATAGTCGTATCCCAAAAGAAAATCCTTTCGTTTCCATAGAAACGTTACTTGATTTAGAAGGAGAAGTCATAGAACACATAGTATTTCATAGCGCCGCTATTTCTGTGTTAATTCGTCACTGTGAGGGAGCGAGGGATGCAGTAAAGAAGGAATAGTGCATCGGAAAGGAGATACTCGTATCCCAAAAGAAAATCCTGTCGTTTCCATAGAAACGTTACTCGATTTTAGAAGGGGAAGCCATAGTACCCATAGTATTTCATAGCGACGTAATTTCTTTGTTAATTCGTCAATGTGGGCGAGCGAGGGATTCAGAAAAGAAGGAATAGTGAATCGGAAAGGAGATACTCGTATCCCAAAGGAAAATCCTTTCGTTTCCATATAAAAGTTAATCGATTTAGAAGGAGATGCCATAGAACCCACAGTATTTCATAGCGACGCAATTTCTGTGTTAATTTGTCTATGTGAAGAAGCGAGGGATGCAGTAAAGATGGAATAGTGCATCGGAAAGGAGATACTCGTATCCCAAAAGAAAATCCGGTAGTTCCCATAGAAACGTTACTCGATTTTAGAAGGGGAAGTCATAGTACCCATAGTATTTCATACCGACGCAATTTCTGTGTTAATTCGTCAATGTGAGGGAGCGAGGGATGCAGTAACGAAGGAATAGTGCATAAGAAAGGAGATACTCGTATCCCAAAAGAAAATCCTGTCGTTTCCATGGAAACGTTATTCGATTTAGAAGGAGATGTCATAGAACCCATAGCGACCCAATTTCTGTGTTAATTCGTCAATGTGAAAGAGCGAGGGATGCAGTCAAGAAGGAATAGTGCATCGGAAAGGAGATACTCGTATCCCAAAAGAAAATCCTGTCGTTTCCATAGAAACGTTACTCGGTTTGGAAGGAGAAGTCATAGAAAGCATAGTATTTCATAGCGACGCAATTTCTGTGATAATTCGTCAATGTGAGGGAGCGAGGGATGCAGTAAAGGAGGAATAGTGCATCGGAAAGGAGATACTCGTATCCCAAAAGAAAATCCTGTCGTTTCCAAAGAAACGTTACTCGATTTGGAAGGAGAAGTCATAGACCACATAGTATTTCATAGCGAAGCAATTTCTGTGTTAATTCGTCAATGTGAGGGAGTGAGGGATGCAGTAAAGAGGGAATAGTGCATCGGAAAGGAGATACTCGTATCCCAAAAGAAAATCCTTTCGTTTCCATAGAAACGTTACTCGATTTAGAAGGAGAAGTCATAGAAACCATAATATTCCACAGCGACGCAATTTCTGTGTTAATTCGTCGATGTAAGGGAGCGAGGGATGCAGTAAAGAAAGAATAGTCCATCGGAAAGGAGATACCCGTATCCCAAAAGAAAATCCTGTGTTTTCCATAGAAACGTTACTCGATTTAGAAGGAGATGTCATAGAATCCATAGTATTTCATAGCGACGCAATTTCTGTGTTAATTCGTCAATGTGAGGGACCGAGGGATGCAGTAAAGAAGGAATAGTGCATCAGAAGAAGATACTCGTATCCCAAAAGAAAATCCTGTCGATTCCATAGAAACGTTACTCGATTTAGAAGGAGAAGTCATAGAACACATAGTATTTCATAGCGACGCTATTTCTGTGTTTATTCGTCACTGTGAGGGAGCGAGGGATGCAGTAAAGAAGGAAAAGTGCATCGGAAAGGATATAGTCGTATCACAAAAGAAAATCCTCTCGTTTCCATAGAAACGTTACTCGATTTAGAAGGAGAAGTCATAGAACACATAGTATTTCATACTGACGCAATTTCTGTGTTAATTCGTCAATGTGAGAGAGCGAGGGATGCATCGGAAAGGAGATAGACGTATCCCAAAAGAAAATCCTTTCGTTTCCATAGAAACGTCACTCGATTTAGAAGACGAAGTCGTAAAACCAACAGTATTTCATAACGACGCAATTTCTGTGTTAATTCGTCAATGTTAGGGAGCGAGGGATGCAGTAAAAAAGGAATAGTGCATCGGAAAGGATATGCTCGTATCCCAAAAGAAAATCCTGTCTTTTCCATACAAACGTTACTCGATTTAGAAGGAGAAGTCATAGAAACCATAATATTCCACAGCGACGCAATTTCTGTGTTAATTCGTCGATGTGAGGGAGCGAGGGATGCAGTAAACAAGGAATAGTGCATCGGAAAGGAGATACCCGTATCCCAAAAGAAAATCCTTTCGTTTCCATAGAAAAGTTACTCGATTTAGATGAAGTAGTCATAGAACACATAGTATTTCATAGCGACGCAATTTCTGTGTTAATTCGTCAATGTGAGGGAGCGAGGGATGCAGTAAAGAAGGAATAGTGCATCGGAAAGGATATACTCGCATCCAAAAAGAAAATCCAGTCTTTTCCATAGAAACGTTACTCGATTTAGAAGAAGTCATAGAAACCATAATATTCCACAGCGACGCAATTTCTGTGTTAATTCGTCGATGTGAGGGAGCGAGGGATGCAGTAAAGAAGGAATAGTGCATCAGAAAGGAGATACTCGTATCCCAAAAGAAAAAACTGTGTTTTCCATAGCTACGTTGCTCGATTTAGAAGGAGATGACATAGAATCCATAGTATATCATAGCGACGCAATTTCTGTGTTAATTCGTCAATGTGAGGGAGCGAGGGATGCAGTAAAGAAGGAATAGTGCATCGGAAAGGAGATAGTCGTATCCCAAAAGAAAATCCTTTCGTTTCAATAGAAACGTTACTCGATTTAGAAGGAGAAGTCATAGAACACATAGTATTTCATACCGACGCAATTTCTGTATTAATTCGTAAATGTGAGGGAGCGAGGGATGCAGTAAAGAAGGAATAGTGCATCGGAAAGGATATACTCGTATCCCAAAAGAAAATACTGTGTTTTCCATAGAAACGTTACTCGATTTAGAAGGAGATGTCATAGAATCCATAGTATTTCATAGCGACGCAATTTCTGTGTTTATTCGTCAATGTGAGGGAGCGAGGGATGCAGTAAAGAAGGAATAGTGCATCAGAAAGGAGATACTCGTATCCCAAAAGAAAATCCTGTCGATTCCATAGAAACGTTACTCGATTTAGAAGGAGAAGTCATAGAACCCATAGTATTTCATAACGACGCAATTTCTGTGTTAATTCGTCAATGTGAGGGACCGAGGGATGCAGTAAAGAAGGAATAGTGCATCAGAAGAAGATACTCGTATCCCAAAAGAAAATCCTGTCGATTCCATAGAAACGTTACTCGATTTAGAAGGAGAAGTCATAGAACACATAGTATTTCATAGCGACGCTATTTCTGTGTTTATTCGTCACTGTGAGGGAGCGAGGGATGCAGTAAAGAAGGAAAAGTGCATCGGAAAGGATATAGTCGTATCACAAAAGAAAATCCTCTCGTTTCCATAGAAACGTTACTCGATTTAGAAGGAGAAGTCATAGAACACATAGTATTTCATACTGACGCAATTTCTGTGCTAATTCGTCAATGTGAGGGAGCGAGGGATGCAGTAATGAAGGAATAGTGCATCGGAAAGGAGATAGACGTATCCCAAAAGAAAATCCTTTCGTTTCCATAGAAAGGTCACTCGATTTAGAAGACGAAGTCGTAAAACCAACAGTATTTCATAACGACGCAATTTCTGTGTTAATTCGTCAATGTTAGGGAGCGAGGGATGCAGTAAAAAAGGAATAGTGCATCGGAAAGGATATGCTCGTATCCCAAAAGAAAATCCTGTCTTTTCCATACAAACGTTACTCGATTTAGAAGGAGAAGTCATAGAAACCATAATATTCCACAGCGACGCAATTTCTGTGTTAATTCGTCGATGTGAGGGAGCGAGGGATGCAGTAAAGAAGGAATAGTGCATCAGAAAGGAGATACTCGTATCCCAAAAGAAAATCCTGTCGATTCCATAGAAACGTTACTCGATTTAGAAGGAGAAGTCATAGAACCCATAGGCCGGCCGGAGTAGCCGTGCGGTTCTAGGCGCTACAGTCTGGAACCGAGCGACCGCTACGGTCACAGGCTCGAATCCTGCCTTGGGCATGGATGTGTGTGATGTCCTTAGGTTAGTTAGGTTTAATAAGTTCTAAGTTCTAGGCGACTGATGACCTCAGAAGTTAAGTCGCATAGTGCTCAGAGCCATTTGAGCCATAGAACCCATAGTATTTCATAACGACGCAATTTCTGTTTTAATTCGTCAATGTGAGGGAGCGAGGGATGCAGTAAAGAAGGAAGAGTGCATCGGAAAGGAGATACTCGTATCCCAAAAGAAAATCCTTTCGTTTCCATAGAAACGGTACTCGATTTAGAAGGAGAAGTCATAGAAACCATAATACTCCACAGCGACGCAATTTCTGTGTTAATTCGTCGCTGTGAGGGAGCGAGGGTTGCAGTAAAGAAGGAATAGTCCATCGGAAAGGAGATACCCGTATCCCAAAAGAAAATCCTGTCGATTCCATAGAAACGCTACTCGATTTAGAAGGAGAAGTCATCGAAACCATAATACTCCACAGCGACGCAATTTCTGTGTTAATTCGTCGATGTGAGGGAGCGAGGGATGCAGTAAAGAAGGAATAGTCCATCGGAAAGGAGATACCCGTATCCCAAAAGAAAATCCTGTCGATTCCATAGAAACGCTACTCGATTTAGAAGGAGAAGTCATAGAACCCATAGTATTTCATAACGACGCAATTTCTGCGTTAATTCGTCAATGTGAGGGAGCGGGGGATGCAGCAAAGAAGGAATAGTGCATCGGAAAGGAGATAGTCGTATCCCAAAAGAAAATCCTTTCGTTTCCATAGAAACGTTACTTGATTTAGAAGGAGAAGTCATAGAACACATAGTATTTCATAGCGCCGCTATTTCTGTGTTAATTCGTCACTGTGAGGGAGCGAGGGATGCAGTAAAGAAGGAATAGTGCATCGGAAAGGAGATACTCGTATCCCAAAAGAAAATCCTGTCGTTTCCATAGAAACGTTACTCGATTTTAGAAGGGGAAGCCATAGTACCCATAGTATTTCATAGCGACGTATTTTCTTTGTTAATTCGTCAATGTGGGCGAGCGAGGGATTCAGAAAAGAAGGAATAGTGAATCGGAAAGGAGATACTCGTATCCCAAAGGAAAATCCTTTCGTTTCCATATAAAAGTTAATCGATTTAGAAGGAGATGTCATAGAACCCACAGTATTTCATAGCGACGCAATTTCTGTGTTAATTTGTCTATGTGAAGAAGCGAGGGATGCAGTAAAGATGGAATAGTGCATCGGAAAGGAGATACTCGTATCCCAAAAGAAAATCCGGTAGTTCCCATAGAAACGTTACTCGATTTTAGAAGGGGAAGTCATAGTACCCATAGTATTTCATACCGACGCAATTCCTGTGTTAATTCGTCAATGTGAGGGAGCGAGGGATGCAGTAACGATGGAATAGTGCATAGGAAAGGAGATACTCGTATCCCAAAAGAAAATCCTGTCGTTTCCATGGAAACGTTATTCGATTTAGAAGGAGATGTCATAGAACCCATAGCGACCCAATTTCTGTGTTAATTCGTCAATGTGAAAGAGCGAGGGATGCAGTCAAGAAGGAATAGTGCATCGGAAAGGAGATACTCGTATCCCAAAAGAAAATCCTGTCGTTTCCATAGAAACGTTACTCGGTTTGGAAGGAGAAGTCATAGAACCCATAGTATTTCATAGCGACGCAATTTCTGTGATAATTCGTCAATGTGAGGGAGCGAGGGATGCAGTAAAGGAGGAATAGTGCATCGGAAAGGAGATACTCGTATCCCAAAAGAAAATCCTGTCGTTTCCAAAGAAACGTTACTCGATTTGGAAGGAGAAGTCATAGACCACATAGTATTTCATAGCGAAGCAATTTCTGTGTTAATTCGTCAATGTGAGGGAGCGAGGGATGCAGTAAAGAAGGAATAGTGCATCGGAAAGAATATACTCGTATCCCAAAAGAAAATCCCGTCGTTTCCATAGATACGTTACTCGATTTAGAAGGAGAAGTCATAGAAACCATAATATTCCACAGCGACGCAATTTCCGTGTTAATTCGTCGATGTGAGGGAGCGAGGGATGCAGTAAAGAAGGAATAGTGCATCGGAAAGGAGACACCCGTATCCCAAAAGAAAATCCTTTCGTTTCCATAGAAACGTTACTCGATTTAGAAGGAGAAGTCATAGAATACATAGTATTTCATAGCGAAGCAATTTCTGTGTTAATTCGTCAATGTGAGGGAGCGAGGGATGCAGTAAAGAAGGAATAGTGCATCGGAAAGGATATAGTCGTATCACAAAAGAAAAACCTGTCGTTTCCATAGAAACGTTACTCGATTTAGAAGGAGAAGTCATAGAACACATAGTATTTCATACCGACGCAATTTCTGTGCTAATTCGTCAATGTGAGGGAGCGAGGGATGCAGTAAAGAAGGAATAGTGCATCGGAAAGGAGATAGACGTATCCCAAAAGAAAATCCTTTCGTTTCCATAGAAACGTCACTCGATTTAGAAGACGAAGTCATAAAACCCATAGTATTTGATAACGACGCAATTTCTGTGTTAATTCGTCAATGTGAGGGAGCGAGGGATGCAGTAAAGAAGGAATAGTGCATCGGAAAGTATATGCTCGTATCCCAAAAGAATATCCTGTCGTTTCCATAGAAACGTTACTCGATTAAAAGGAGAAGTCATAGAACACATAGTATTTCATACCGACGCATTTTCTGTGTTAATTCGTCAATGTGAGGGAGCGAGGGATGCAGTAAAGAAGGAATAGTGCATCGGAAAGGAGATACTCGTATCCCAAAAGAAAATCCTGTCGTTTCCGTAGAAACGTTACTCTATTTGGAAGGAGTTGTCATAGAACCCATAGTATTTCATAGCGACGCAATTTCTGTGTTAATTCGTCAATGTGAGGGATCGAAGGATGCAGTAAAGAAGGAATAGTGCATCGGAAAGGAAATACTCGTATCCCAAAAGAAAATACTGTCGTTTCCATAGAAAGATTACCCGATTTAGAAGGAGAAGTCATAGAACACATAATATTTCATACCGACGCAATTTTTGTGTTAATTTGTCAATGTGACGGGGCGAGGGATTCAGTAAAGAAGGAATAGTGCATCGGAAAGGAGATACAAGTATCCCGAAAGAAAATCCTGTCGTTTCCAAAGAAACGTTACTCGATTTGGAAGGAGAAGTCATAGACCACATAGTATTTCATAGCGAAGCAATTTCTGTGTTAATTCGTCAATGTGAGGGAGCGAGGGATGCAGTAAAGAAGGAATAGTGCATCGGAAAGGATATACTCGTATCCCAAAAGAAAACCCTGTCGTTTCCATAGATACGTTACTCGATTTAGAAGGAGAAGTCATAGAAACCATAATATTCCACAGCGACGCAATTTCCGTGTTAATTCGTCGATGTGAGGGAGCGAGGGATGCAGTAAAGAAGGAATAGTGCATCGGAAAGGAGATACCTGTATCCCAAAAGAAAATCCTTTCGTTTCCATAGAAACGTTACTCGATTTAGAAGGAGAAGTCATAGAACACATAGTATTTCATAGCGAAGCAATTTCTGTGTTAATTCGTCAATGTGAGGGAGCGAGGGATGCAGTAAAGAAGGAATAGTGCATCGGAAAGGATATAGTCGTATCACAAAAGAAAATCCTATCGTTTCCATAGAATCGTTACTCCATTTAGAAGGAGAAGTCATAGAACACATAGTATTTCATACCGACGCAATTTCTGTGCTAATTCTTCAATGTGAGGGAGCGAGGGATGCAGTAAAGAAGGAATAGTGCATCGGAAAGGAGATACTCGTATCCCAAAAGAAAATCCTGACGTTTCCATAGAAACGTTACTCGATTTTGAGGGAGATGTCATAGAACCCATTGTATTTCAGAGCGACGCAATTTCTGTGTTAATTCGTCAATGTGAGGGAGCGAGGGATGCAGTAAACAAGGAATATGCATCGGAAAGCAGATACTCGTATGCCAAAAGATAATCCTGTCGTTTCCAAAGAAACGTTACTCGATTTGGAAGGAGAAGTCATAGACCACATAGTATTTCATAGCGAAGCAATTTCTGTGTTAATTCGTCAATGTGAGGTAGCGAGGGATCCAGTAAAGAAGGAATAGTGTATCGGAAAGGATATACTCGTATCCCAAAAGAAAATCCTGTCGTTTCCATAGATACGTTACTCGATTTAGAAGGAGAAGTCATAGAAACCATAATATTCCACAGCGACGCAATTTCCGTGTTAATTCGTCGATGTGAGGGAGCGAGGGATGCAGTAAAGAAGGAATAGTGCATCGGAAAGGAGATACCCGTATCGCAAAAGAAAATCCTTTCGTTTCCATAGAAACGTTACTTGATTTAGAAGGAGAAGTCATAGAACACATAGTATTTCATAGCGAAGCAATTTCTGTGTTAATTCGTCAATGTGAGGGAGCGAGGGATGCAGTAAAGAAGGAATAGTGCATCGGAAAGGATATAGTCGTATCACAAAAGAAAATCCTGTCGTTTCCATAGAAACGTTACTCGATTTAGAAGGAGAAGTCATAGAACACATAGTATTTCATACCGTCGCAATATCTGTGCTAATTCGTCAATGTGAGGGAGCGAGGGATGCAGTAAAGAAGGAATAGTGCATCGGAAAGGAGATAGACGTATCCCAAAAGAAAATCCTTTCGTTTCCATAGAAACGTCACTCGATTTAGAAGACGAAGTCATAAAACCCATAGTATTTGATAACGACGCAATTTCTGTGTTAATTCGTCAATGTGAGGGAGCGAGGGATGCAGTAAAGAAGGAATAGTGCATCGGAAAGGATATGCTCGTATCCCAAAAGAAAATCCTGTCGTTTCCATAGAAACGTTACTACGTTACTCGATTAAAAGGAGAAGTCATAGAACACATAGTATTTCATACCGACGCATTTTCTGTGTAAATTCGTCAATGTGAGGGAGCGAGGGATGCAGTAAAGAAGGAATAGTGCATCGGAAAGGAGATACTCGTTCCCAAAAGAAAATCCTGACGTTTCCATAGAAACGTTACTCGATTTTGAGGGAGATGTCATAGAACCCATTGTATTTCAGAGCGACGCAATTTCTGTGTTAATTCGTCAATGTAAGGGAGCGAGGGATGCAGTAAACAAGGAATATGCATCGGAAAGCAGATACTCGTATGCCAAAAGATAATCCTGTCGTTTCCAAAGCGACGTTACTCGATTTAGAAGGAGATGTCATAGAACCCATAGTATTTCGTAGCGACGCAATTTCTGTGTTAATTCGTAAATGAGAGGGAGCTAGGGATGCAGTAAAGAAGGAATAGTGCATCGGAAAGGAGATACTCGTATCCCAAAAGAAAATCCTGTCGTTTCCATAGAAACGTTACTCTATTTGGAAGGAGAAGTCATAGAACCCATAGTATTTCATAGCGACGCAATTTCTGTGTTAATTCGTCAATGTGAGGGATCGAAGGATGCAGCAAAGAAGGAATAGTGCATCGGAAAGGAGATACTCGTATCCCAAAAGAAAATACTGTCGTTTCCGTAGAAAGATTACCCCATTTAGAAGGAGAAGTCATAGAACACATAATATTTCATACCGACGCAATTTTTGTGTTAATTTGTCAATGTGACGGGGCGAGGGATTCAGTAAAGAAGGAATAGTGCATCGGAAAGGAGATACTCGTATCCCAAAAGAAAATCCTTTCGTTTCCATAGAAACGTTACTCGATTTAGAAGGAGAAGTCATAGAACCCATAGTATTTCATAGCGCTTCAATTTCTATGATAATTCGTTATGTGAGGGAGCGAGGGATGCAGTAAAGAAGGAATAGTGAATCGGAAAGGAGATAAAAAATGGTTCAAATGGCTCTGAGTACTATGGGACTCAACTGCTGCGGTCATTAGTCCCCTAGAACTTAGAACTAGTTAAACCTAACTAACCTAAGGACATCACAAACATCCATGCCCGAGGCAGGATTCGAACCTGCGACCGTAGCGGTCTTGCGGTTCCAGACTGCAGCGCCTTTAACCGCACGGCCACTTCGGCCGCGGAAAGGAGATACTCGTATCCCAAAACAAAATCCTGTCGTTTCCATAGAAACGTTACTCTATTTGGAATGAGTTTTCATAGAACCCATAGTATTTCATAGCGACGCAATTTCTGTGTTAATTCGTCGATGTGAGGGATCGAAGGATGCAGTAAAGAAGGAATAGTGCATCGGAAAGGAGATACTCGTATCCCAAAAGAAAATACTGTCGTTTCCATAGAAACATTACCCGATTTAGAAGGAGAAGTCACAGAACACATAATATTTCATACCGACGCAATTTTTGTGTTAATTTGTCAATGTGACGGGGCGAGGGATTCAGTAAAGAAGGAATAGTGCATCGGAAAGGAGATACTCGTATCCCAAAAGAAAATCCTTTCGTTTCCATATAAACATTACTCGATTTAGAAGGAGAAGTCGTAGAACACATAGTATTTCATAGCGACGCAATTTCTGTGTTAATTCGTCAATGTGAGTGAGCGAGGGATGCAGTAACGAAGGAATAGTGCAAAGGAAAGGAGATACTCGTATCCCAAAAGAAAATCCTGTCGTTTCCATAGAAACGGTACTCGATTTAGAAGTAAATGTCATAGAAGTCATAGTATTTCATAGCGCTTCAAATTCTGTGACAATTCGTCAATCTCAGGGAGCGAGGGATGCAGTAAAGCAGGAATAGTGCGTCGGAAAGGAGATACTCGTATCCCAAAAGAAAATCCTGTCGTTTCCATAGAAACGTTACTCGATTTAGAAGGAGAAGTCATAGAACCCATAGTATTTCATAGCGCTTCAATTTCTATGATAATTCGTTATGTGAGGGAGCGAGGGATGCAGTAAACAAGGAATAGTGCATCGGAAAGGACATACTCCTATCCCAAAAGAATATCCTGTCGTTTGCATATAAACGTTACTAGATTAAGAAGGAGATGTCATAGAACCCACAGTATTTCATAGCGACGCAATTTCTGTGTTAATTCGTCAATGTGAGGGAGCGATTGATGCAGTAAAGACGGAATAGTGCATAGGAAAGGTGATACTCTTGTCCCAAATGAAAATCTTGTCGTTTCCATGGGAGCGTTATTCGAATTAGAAAGAGATGTCAAAGAACACATAGTATTTCATAGCGACCCAATTTCTGTGTTAATTCGTCAATGTGAGGGAGTGAGGGATGCAGTAAAGATGGAATAGTGCATCGGAAAGGAGATACTCGTATCCCAAAAGAAAATCCGGTAGTTCCCATAAAAACGTTACTCGATTTTAGAAGGGGAAGTCATAGTACCCATAGTATTTCATAGCGACGCAATTTCTGTGATAATTCGTCAATGTGAGGGAGCGAGGGATGCAGTCAAGAAGGAATAGTGCATCGGAAAGGAGATACTCGTATCCCAAAAGAAAATACTGTCGTTTCCATAGAAACGTTACTCGGTTTGGAAAGAGAAGTCATAGAACCCATAGTATTTCATAGCGACGCAATTTCTGTGATAATTCGTCAATGTGAGGGAGCGAGGGTTGCAGTAAAGGAGGAATAGTGCATCGGAAAGGAGATACTCGTATCCCAAAAGAAAATCCTGTCGTTTCCAAAGAAACGTTACTCGATTTGGAAGGAGAAGTCATAGAACACATAGTATTTCATAGCGAAGCAATTTCTGTGTTAATTCGTCAATGTGAGGGAGCCTGGGATGCAGTAAAGAAGGAATAGTGCATCGGAAAGGAGATACTCGTATCCCAAAAGAAAATCCTGTCGTTTCCATAGAAACGTTACTCGATTTTGAGGGAGATGTCATAGAACCCATTCTATTTCAGAGCGACGCAGTTTCTGTGTTAATTCGTCAATGTGAGGGAGCGAGGGATGCAGTAAACAAGGAATATGCATCGGAAAGCAGATACTCGTATGCAAAAGATAATCATGTCGTTTCCATAGCAACGTTACTCGATTTAGAAGGAGATGTCATAGAATCCATAGTATTTCATAGCGACGCAATTTCTGACTTAATTCGTCAATGTGAGGGAGCGAGTTATGCAGTAAAGAAGGAATAGTGCATCGGAAAGGATATACTCGTATCCCAAAAGAAAATCCTGTCGTTTCCATATAAACGTTACTCGATTTAGAAGGAAAAGTCATAGAACACATAGTATTTCATAGCGACCCAATTTCTGAGTTAACTCGTCAATGTGAGGGAGCGAGGAATGCAGTAAAGCAGGAATAGTGCGTCGGAAAGGAGATAATCGTATCCCAAAAGAAAATCCTGTCGTTTCCATAGAAATGTTACTCGATTTAAAGGACATGTCGTAGAACTATAGTATTTCATAGTGACGCAATTTCTGAGTTAATTCGTCAATGTGAGGGAGCGAGGGATGCAGTAAAGAAGGAATAGTGCATCGGAAAGGAGATACTTGTATCCCAAAAGAAAATCCTGTCGTTTCCATAGAAACGTCACTCTATTTGGAAGGAGTTGTCATAGAACCCATAGTATTTCATAGCGACGCAATTTCTGTGTTAATTCGTCAATGTGAGGGATCGAAGGATGCAGTAAAGAAGGAATAGTGCATCGGAAAGGCGATACTCGTATCCCAAAACAAAATACTGTCGTTTCCATAGAAACATTACCCGATTTAGAAGGAGAATTCATCGATCACATAATATTTCATACCGACACAATTTCTGTGTTAATTTGTCAATGTGAGGGGGCGAGCGATTCAGTAAAGAAGGAATAGTGCATCGGAAAGGAGATAGTCGTATCCCAAAAGAAAATCCTTTCGTTTCCATATAAACATTACTCGATTTAGAAGGAGAAGTCGTAGAACCCATAGTATTTCATAGCGACGCAATTTCTGTGTTAATTCGCCAATGTGAGTGAGCGAGGGATGCAGTAACGAAGGAATAGTGCATAGGAAAGGAGATACTCGTATCCCAAAAGAAAATCCTGTCGTTTCCATAGAAACGGTACTCGATTTAGAAGGAAATGTCATAGAAGTCATAGTATTTCATAGCGATTCAATTTCTGTGACAATTCGTCAATCTCAGGGAGCGAGGGATGCAGTAAAGCAGGAATAGTGCGTCCGAAAGGAGATGCTCGTATCCCAAAAGAAAATCCTGTCGTTTCCATAGAAACTTTATTCGATTTAGAAGGAGAAGTCATAGAACCCATAGTATTTCATAGCGCTTCAATTTCTGTGATAATTCGTTATGTGAGGGAGCTAGGGATGCAGTAAAGAAGGAACAGTGCATCGGAAAGGAGATACTCCTAACCCAAAAGAATATCCTGTCGTTTGCATAGAAACGTTACTCGATTAAGAAGGAGATGTCATAGAACCCACAGTATTTCATAGCGACGCAATTTCTGTGTTAATTCGTCAATGTGAGGGAGCGATTGAAGCAGTAAAGAAGGAATAGAGCATAGGAAAGGTGATACTCGTATCCCAAAAGAAAATCTTGTCGTTTCCATGGAAACGTTATTCGATTTAGAAGGAGATGTCAAAGAACACATAGTATTTCATAGCGACCCAATTTCTGTGTTAATTCGTCAATGTGAGGGAGTGAGGGATGCAGTAAAGAAGGAATAGTGCATCGGAAAGGAGATACTCGTGTCCCAAAAGAAAATCCTGTCGTTTCCATAGAAACGTTACTCGATTTAGAAGGAGAAGTCATAGAAACCATAATATTCCACAGCGACGCAATTTCTGTGTTAATTCATCACTGTGAGGGAGCGAGGAATGCAGTAAAGCAGGAATAGTGCGTCGGAAAGGAGATAATCGTATCCCAAAAGAAAATCCTGTCGTTTCCATAGAACCGTTACTCGATTTAAAGGAGATGTCATAGAACTATAGTATTTCATAGTGACGCAATTTCTGAGTTAATTCGTCAATGTGAGGGAGCGAGGGATGCAGTAAAGAAGGAATAGTGCATCGGAAAGGAGATGCTTGTATCCCAAAAGACAATCCTGTCGTTTCCATAGAAACGTTACTCTATTTGGAAGGAGTTGTCATAGAACACATAGTATTTCATAGCGACGCAATTTCTGTGTTAATTCGTCAATGTGAGGGATCGAAGGATGCAGTAAAGAAGGAATAGTGCATCGGAAAGGAGATACTCGTATCCCAAAACAAAATACTGTCGTTTCCATATAAACATTACTCGATTTAGAAGGAGAAGTCGTAGAACCCATAGTATTTCATAGCGACGCAATTTCTGTGTTAATTCGTCAATGTGAGTGAGCGAGGGATGCAGTAACGAAGGAATAGTGCATAGGAAAGGAGATACTCGTATCCCAAAAGAAAATCCTGTCGTTTCCATAGAAACGTTACTCGATTTAGAAGGAGAAGTCATAGAAACCATAATATTCCACAGCGACGCAATTTCTGTGTTAATTCGTCACTGTGAGGGAGCGAGGGATGCAGTAAGGAAGGAATAGTGCATCGGAAAGGAGATAGTCTTATCCCAAAAGAAAATCCAGTCATTTCCCTAGAAACGTTACTCGATTTAGAAGGAGATGTCATTGAGCCTATAGTATTTCATAGCGACGTAATTTCATTGTTAATTCGTCAATGTGAGGGAATGAGGCATGCAGTAAAGAAGGAATAGTGCATCGGAAAGGAGATAGTCGTATCCCAAAAGAAAATCCTGTCGGTTCCATAGATACGTTACTCGATTTAGAAGGAGAAGTCATAGAACCCATAGTATTTCATAGCGATGCAATTTCTGTGATAATTCGATAATGTGAGGTTGCGAGGGATGCAGTAAAGAAGGAATAGTGAATCGGAAAGGAGATACTCGTATCCCAAAAGAAAATCCTGTCGTTTCCATAGAAACGTTACTCTATTTGGAAGGAGTTGTCATAGAACCCATAGTATTTCATAGCGACGCAATTTCTGTGTTAATGCGTCAATGTGAGTGAGCGAGGGATGCAGTAACGAAGGAATAGTGCATAGGAAATAGATACTCGTTTCCGAAAGAAAATCCTGTCGTTTCCATAGAAACGGTACTCGATTTAGTAGGAAATGTCATAGAAGTCAAAGTATTTCATAGCGCTTCAATTTCTGTGACTATTCGTCAATCTGAGGGAGCGAGGGCTGCAGTAAAGCAGGAAGAGTGCGTCGGAAAGGAGATACTCGTATCCCAAAAGAAAATCCTGTGTTCCCATAGAAACATTACTCGATTTAGAAGGGGAAGTCATAGAACCCATACTATTTCATAGCGCTTCAATTTCTATGATAATTCGTTATGTGAGGGAGCGAGGGATGCAGTAAAGAAGGAATAGTGCATCGGAAAGGAGATACTCCTATCCCAAAAGAATATCCTGCCGTTTGCATAGAAACGTTACTCGATTAAGAAGGAGATGTCATAGAACCCACAGTATTTCATAGCGACGCAATTTCTGTATTAATTCGTCAATGTGAGGGAGCGATTGATGCAGTAAACAAGGAATAGTGCATAGGAAAGGTGATACTCGTATCCCAAATGAAAATCTTGTCGTTTCCATGGGAGCGTTATTCGATTTAGAAGGAGATGTCAAAGAACACATAGTATTTCATAGCGACCCAATTTCTGTGTTAATTCGTCAAAGTGAGGGAGTGAGGGATGCAGTAAAGAAGGAATAGTCCATCGGAAAGGAGATACTCGTATCCCAAAAGAAAATCCTGTCGTTTCCATAGAAACGTTACTCGATTTAGAAGGAGATGTCATAAAACCCATAGAATTTCATAGGGCCGCAATTTCCGTGTTAATTCTTCAATGTGAGGGAGCGAGGGATGCAGTAAAGAAGGAGTTGTGCATCGGAAAGGAGATAGTGGTATCCCAATAGAAAATCCTGTCTTTTCCATGGAAACGTTATTCGATTTAGATGGAGATGTCAAAGAACACATAGTATTTCATAGCGACCCAATTTCTGTGTTAATTCGTCAATGTGAGGGAGTGAGGGATGCAGTAAAGAAGGAATAGTGCATCGGAAAGGAGACACTCGTATCCCAAAAGAAAATCCTGTCGTTTCCATAGAAACGTTACTCGATTTTAGAAGGGGAAGCCATAGTACCCATAGTATTTCATAGCGACGTAATTTCTTTGTTAATTCGTCAATGTGGGCGAGCGAGGAATTCAGTAAAGAAGGAATAGTGCATCGGAAAGCAGATACTCGTATCCCAAAAGAAAATCTTGTCGTTTCCATAGAAACGTCACTCGATTGAGAAGGAGATGTCATTGAACCCATAGTATATCAGAGCGACGCAATTTCTGAGTTAATTCGTCAATATGAGGGAGCGAGGGATGCAGTAAAGAAGGAATAGTGCATCAGAAAGAATATACTCGTATCCCAATTGAAAATCCTGTCTTTTCCATAGAAACGTTACTCGATTTAGAAGGAGAAGTCATAGAAACCATAATATACCACAGCGACGCAATTTCTGTGTTAATTCGTCGATGTGAGGGAGCGAGGGATGCAGTAAAGAAGGAATAGTGCATCGGAAAGGAGATACCCGTATCCCAAAAGAAAATCTTGTCGTTTCCATAGAAACATTACTCGATTTAGAAGGAGATGTCATAGAACCCACAGTATTTCATAGCGACGCAATTTCTGTGTTAATTCGTCAATGTGAGGGAGCGATTGATGCAGTAAAGAAGGAATAGTGCATAGGAAAGGTGATACTCGTATCCCACATGAAAATCTTGTCGTTTCCATGGGAGCGTTATTCGATTTAGAAGGAGATGTCAAAGAACACATAGTATTTCATAGCGACCCAATTTCTGTGTTAATTCGTCAATGTGAGGGAGTGAGGGATGCAGTAAAGAAGGAATAGTGCATCGGAAAGGAGATACTCGTATCCCAAAAGAAAATCCTGTCGTTTCCATAGAAACGTTACTCGATTTAGAAGGAGATGTCATAAAACCCAAAGTATTTCATAGCGATGTAATTTCTTTGTTAATTCGTCAATGTGGGCGAGCGAGGAATTCAGTAAAGAAAGAATAGTGCATCGGAAAAGAGATACTCGTATCCCAAAAGAAAATCTTGTCGTTTCCATAGAAACGTTACTCGATTGAGAAGAAGATGTCATTGAACCCATAGTATATCAGAGCGACGCAATTTCTGAGTTAATTCGTCAGTATGAGGGCGCGAGGGATGCAGTAAAGAAGGAATAGTGCATCAGAAAGTATATACTAGTATCCCAAATGAAAATCCTGTCTTTTCCATAGAAACGTTACTCGATTTAGAAGGAGAAGTCATAGAAACCATAATATTCCACAGCGACGCAATTTCTGTGTTAATTCGTCGATGTGAGGGAGCGAGGGATGCAGTAAAGAAGGAATAGTGCATCGGAAAGGAGATACCCGTATCCCAAAAGAAAATCTTGTCGTTTCCATAGAAACGTTACTCGATTTAGAATGAGATGTCATAGAATACATAGTATTTCATAGCGACGCAATTTCTGTGTTAATTCGTCAATGTGAGGGAGCGAGGGATGCAGTAAAAAAGGAATAGTGCATCGGAAAGGATATACTCGTATCCCAAAAGAAAATCCTGTCGTTTCCATAGAAACGTTACTCGATTTAGAAGGAGATGTCATGGAACCCATAGTATTTCATAGCGACGCAATTTCTGTATTAATTCGTCAATGTGAGGGAGCGAGGGATGCAGTAAAGAAGGAATAGTGCATCGGAAAGGAGATAGTCGTATCCCAAAAGAAAATCCTTTCGTTTCCATAGAAACGTTACTCGATTTAGATGGAGAAGTCATAGAACACATAGTATTTCATACCGACGCAATTTCTGTATTAATTCGTAAAGGTGAGGGAGCGAGGGATGCAGTAAAGAAGGAATAGTGCATCGGAAAGGATATACTCGTATCCCAAAATAAAATCGTGTCTTTTCCATAGAAACGTTACTCGATTTAGAAGGAGAAGTCATAGAAACCATAATATTCCACAGCGACGCAATTTCTGTGTTAATTCGTCGATGTGAGGGAGCGATGGATGCAGTCAAGAAGGAATAGTGCATCGGAAATGAGATAGCCGTATCCCAAAAGAAAATCCTGTCGATTCCATAGAAACGTTACTCGATTTAGAAGGAGAAGTCATAGAAACCATAATATTCCACAGCGACGCAATTTCTGTGTTAATTCGTCGATGTGAGGGAGCGAGGGATGCAGTAAAGAAGAAATAGTGCATCGGAAAGGAGATACCCGTATCCCTAAGGAAAATCCTGTGTTTTCCATAGAAACGTTACTCGATTTCGAAGGAGATGTCATAGAATCCATAGTATTTCATAGCGACAAAATTTCTGTGTTAATTCGTCAATGTGAGGGAGCGAGGGATGCAGTAAAGAAGGAATAGTGCATCGGAAAGGATATACAAGAATCCCAAAAGAAAATCCTATCGTTTCCATAGAGACGTTTCTCGATTTAGAAGGAGAAGTCATAGAAACCATAATATTCCACAGCGACGCAATTTCTGTGTTAATTCGTTATGTGAGGGAGCGAGGGATGCAGTAAAGAAGGAATAGTGCATCGGAAAGGAGATACTCCTATCCCAAAAGAATATCCTGTCGTTTGCAGAGAAACGTTACTCGATTAAGAAGGAGATGCCATAGAACCCACAGTATTTCATAGCGACGCAATTTCTGTGTTAATTCGTCAATGTGAGGGAGCGAGGGATGCAGTAAAGAAGGAGTTGTGCATCGGAAAGGAGATAGTGGTATCCCAAAAGAAAATCCTGTCGTTTCCATGGAAACGTTATTCGATTTAGAAAGAGATGTCAAAGAACACATTGTATTTCATAGCGACCCAATTTCTGTGTTAATTCGTCAATGTGAGGGAGTGAGGGATGCAGTAAAGAAGGAATAGTGCATCGGAAAGGAGACACTTGTATCCCAAAAGAAAATCCTGTCGTTTCCATAGAAACGTTACTCGATTTTAGAAGGGGAAGCCATAGTACCCATAGTATTTCGTAGTGACGTAATTTCTTTGTTAATTCGTCAATGTGGGCGAGCGAGGAATTCAGTAAAGAAGGAATAGTGCATCGGAAAGGAGATACTCGTATCCCAAAAGAAAATCCTGTCGATTCCATAGAAACGTTACTCGATTTAGAAGGAGAAGTCATAGAACCCATAGTATTTCATAACGACGCAATTTCTGTGTTAATTCGTCAAAGTGAGGGAGTGAGGGATGCAGTAAAGAAGGAATAGTGCATCGGAAAGGAGATACTCGTATCCCAAAAGAAAATCCTTTCGTTTCCATAGAAACGTTACTCGATTTAGAAGGAGAAGTCATAGAAGACATAATATTCCACAGCGACGCAATTTCTGTGTTAATTCGTCGATGTGAGGAAGCGAGGGATGCAGTAAAGAAGGAATAGTCCATCGGAAAGGAGATACCCGTATCCCAAAAGAAAATCCTGTGTTTTCCATAGAAACGTTACTCGATTTAGAAGGAGAAGTCATAGAATCCATAGTATTTCATAGCGACACAATTTCTATGTTAATTCGTCAATGTGAGGGACCCAGTGATGCAGTAAAGAAGGAATAGTGCTTCAGAAAGGAGATACTCGTATCCCAAAAGAAAATCCTGTCGATTCCATAGAAACGTTACTCGATTTAGAAGGAGAAGTCATAGAACACATAGTATTTCATAGCGCCGCTATTTCTGTGCTAATTCGTCACTGTGAAGGAGCGAGGGATCCAGTAAAGAAGGAATAGTGCATCGCAAAGGAGATACTCGTGTCCCAAAAGAAAATCCTGTCGATTCCATAGAAACATTACTCGATATAGAAGGAGAAGTCATAGAACACATAGTATTTCATACCGACGCAATTTATGTGTTAATTCGTCAATGTGAGGGACCGAGGGATGCAGTAAAGAAGGAATAGTGCATCGGAAAGGATATAGTCGTATCACAAAAGAAAATCCTCTCGTTTCCATAGAAACGTTACTCGATTTAGAAGGAGAAGTCATAGAACACATAGTATTTCATACCGACGCAATTTCTGTGTTAATTCGTCAATGTGAGGGAGCGAGGGATGCAGTAAAGAAGGAATAGTGCATCGGAAAGGAGATAGACGTATCCCAAAAGAAAATCCTTTCGTTTCCATAGAAACGTCACTCGATTAAGAAGACGAAGTCATAAAACCCATAGTATTTCATAAAGACGCAATTTCTGTGTCAATTCGTCAATGTGAGGGAGCGAGGGATGCAGTAAAGAAGGAATAGTGCATCGGAAAGGATATGCTCGTATCCCAAAAGAAAATCCTGTCTTTTCCATAGAAACGTTACTCGATTTAGAAGGAGAAGTCATAGAAACCATAATATTCCACAGCGACGCAATTTCTGTGTTAATTCGTCGATGTGAGGGAGCGAGGGATGCAGTAAACAAGGAATAGTGCATCGGAAAGGAGATACCCGTTTCCCAAAAGAAAATCCTTTCGTTTCCATAGAAATGTTACTCGATTTAGATGAAGTAGTCATAGAACACATAGTATTTCATAGCGACGCAATTTCTGTGTTAATTCGTCAATGTGAGGGAGCGAGGGATGCAGTAAAGAAGGAATAGCGCATCGGAAAGGATATACTCGTATCCCAAGAGAAAATCCTGTCTTTTCCATAGAAACGTTACTCGATTTAGAAGGAGATGACATAGAATCCGGGATGCAGTAAAGAAGGAATAGTGCATCAGAAAGGAGATACTCGTATCCCAAAAGAAATTCCTGTCGATTCCATAGAAACGTTAGCGATTTAGAAGGAGAAGTCATAGAACCCATAGGCCGGCCGGAGTAGCCGTGCGGTTCTAGGCGCTACAGTCTGGAACCGAGCGACCGCTACGGTCACAGGTTCGAATCCTGCCTTGGGCATGGATGTGTGTGATGTCCTTAGGTTAGTTAGGTTTAATTAGTTCTAAGTTCTAGGCGACTGATGACCTCAGAAGTTAAGTCGCATAGTGCTCAGAGCCATTTGAGCCATAGAACCCATAGTATTTCATAACGACGCAATTTCTGTGTTAATTCGTCAATGTGAGGGAGCGAGGGATGCAGTAAAGAAGGAATAGTGCATCGGAAAGGAGATACTCGTATCCCAAAAGAAAATCCTTTCGTTTCCATAGAAACGTTACTCGATTTAGAAGGGGAAGTCATAGAAACCATAATACTCCACAGCGACGCAATTTCTGTGTTAATTCGTCGATGTGAGGGAGCGAGGGATCCAGTAAAGGAGGAATAGGGCATCGGAAAAGAGATAGACGTATCCCAAAAGAATATCCTTTCGTTTCCATAGAAACGTCACTCGATTTAGAAGACGAAGTCATAAAACCCATAGTATTTCATAACGACGCAATTTCTGTGTTAATTCGTCAATGTGAGGGAGCGAGGGATGCAGTAAAAAGGAATAGTGCATCGGAAAGGAGATACCCGTATCCCAAAAGAAAATCCTGTCGTTTCCATTGAAACGTTACTCGATTTAGAAGGAGAAGTCATAGAACACATAGTATTTCATAGCGACGCAATTTCTGTGATAATTCGTCAATGTGAGGGAGCGAGGAATGCAGTAAAGGAGGAATAGTGCATCGGAAAGGAGATACTCGCATCCCAAAAGAAAATCCTGTCGTTTCCAAAGAAACGTTACTCGATTTGGAAGGAGAAGTCATAGACCACATAGTATTTCATAGCGAAGCAATTTCTGTGTTAATTCGTCAATGTGAGGGAGCGAGGGATGCAGTAAACAAGGAATAGTGCATCGGAAAGGAGATACCCGTATCCCAAAAGAAAATCCTGTCGTTTCCATAGAAACGTTACTCGATTTAGAAGGAGAAGTCATAGAACACATAGTATTTCATAGCGCCTCTATTTCTGTGTTAATTCGTCAATGTGAGGGAGCGAGGGATGCAGTAAAGAAGGAATAGTGCATCGGAAAGGATATAGTCGTATCACAAAAGAAAATCCTGTCGTTTCCATAGAAACGTTACTCGATTTAGAAGGAGAAGTCATAGAACACATAGTATTTCATACCGACGCAATTTCTGTGTTAATTCGTCAATGTGAGGGAGCGAGGGATGCAGTAAAAAAGGAATAGGGCATCGGAAAGGAGATAGACGTATTCCAAAAGAAAATCCTTTCGTTTCCATAGAAACGTCACTCGATTTAGAAGACGAAGTCATAAAACCCATAGTATTTCATAACGACGCAATTTCTGTGTTAATTCGTCAATGTGAGGGAGCGAGGGATGCAGTAAAGAAGGAATAGTGCATCGGAAAGGATATGCTCGTATCCCAAAAGAAAATCCTGTCGTTTCCATAGAAACGTTACTCGATTAAAAGGAGAAGTCATAGAACACATAGTATTTCATACCGACGCATTTTCTGTGTTAATTCGTCCATGTGAGGGAGCGAGGGATGCAGTAAAGAAGGAATAGTGCATCGGAAAAGAGATACTCGTATCCCAAAATAAAATCCTGACGTTTCCATAGAAACGTTACTCGATTTTGAGGGAGATGTCATAGAACCCATTGTATTTCAGAGCGACGCAATTTCTGTGTAAATTCGCCAATGTGAGGGAGCGAGGGATGCAGTAAACAAGGAATATGCATCGGAAAGCAGATACTCGTATGCCAAAAGATAATCCTGTCGTTTCCATAGCAACGTTACTCGATTTAGAAGGAGATGTCATAGAACCCATAGTATTTCGTAGCGACGCAATTTCTGTGTTAATTCGTAAATGTGAGGGAGCGAGGGATGCAGTAAAAAAGGAATAGTGCATCGGAAAGGAGATAGTCGTATCCCAAAAGAAAATCCTGTCGTTTCCATAGAAACGTCTCTCGATTTGGAAGGAGAAGTCATAGAACCTATAGTATTTCATAGCGATGCAATTTCTGTGTTAATTCGTCAATGTGAGGGAGTGACGGATGCAGTAAAGAAGGAATAGTGCATCGGAAAGGAGATACTCGTATCCCAAAAGAAAATCTTGTCGTTTCCAAAGAAACGTTACTCGATTGAGAAGGAGATTTCATTGAACCCATAGTATTTCAGAGCGACGCAATTTCTGTGTTAATTCGTCAATGTAAGGGAGCGAGGGATGCAGTAAAGAAGGAATAGTGCATCAGTAAGGATATACTCGTATCCCAAAAGAAAATCCTGTCGTTTCCATAGAAACTTTTCTCGATTTAGAAGGAGAAGTCATAGAAACCATAATATTCCACAGCGACGCAATTTCTGTGTTAATTCGTCGATGTGAGGGAGCGAGGGATGCAGTAAAGAAGCAATAGTGCATCTCAAAGGAGATTCCCGTATCCCAAATGAAAATCTTGTCGTTTCCATAGAAACGTTACTCGATTTAGAAGGAGATGTTATAGAATCCATAGTATTTCATAGCGACGCAATTTCTGACTTAATTCGTCAATGTGAGGGAGCGAGGGATGCAGTAAAGAGTGAATAGTGCATCGGAAAGGATATACTCGTATCCCAAAAGAAAATCCTGTCGTTTACATGGAAACGTTATTCGCTTTAGAAGGAGATGTCAAAGAACACATAGTATTTCATAGCTACCCAATTTCTGTGTTTATTCGTCAATGTGAGGGAGTGAGGGATGCAGTAAAGAAGGAATAGTGCATCGGAAAGGAGACACTCGTATCCCAAAAGAAAATCCTGTCGTTTCCATAGAAACGTTACTCGATTTTAGAAGGGGAAGCCATAGTACCCATAGTATTTCATAGCGACGTAATTTCTTTGTTAATTCGTCAATGTGGGCGAGCGAGGAATTCAGTAAAGAAGGAATAGTGCATCGGAAAGGAGATACTCGTATCCCAAAGGAAAATCCTTTCGTTTCCATATAAAAGTTAATCGATTTAGAAGGAGATGTCATAGAACCCACAGTATATCATAGTGACGCAATTTCTGTGTTAATTTGTCTATGTGAAGGAGCGAGGGATGCAGTAAAGATGGAATAGTGCATCGGAAAGGAGATACTCGTATCCCAAAAGAAGGTCCGGTAGTTCCCATCGAAACGTTACTCGATTTTAGAAGGGGAAGTCATAGTACCCATAGTATTTCATACCGACGCAATTTCTGTGTTAATTCGTCAATGTGAGGGAGCGAGGGATGCAGTGACGAAGGAATAGTGCATAGGAAAGGAGATACTCGTATCCCAAAAGAAAATCCTGTCGTTTCCATGGAAACGTTATTCGATTTAGAAGGAGATGTCATAGAACACATAGCGACATATTTCTGTGTTAATTCGTCAATGTGAGGGAGCGAGGGATGCAGTCAAGAAGGAATAGTGCATCGGAAAGGAGATACTCGTATCCCAAAAGAAAATCCTGTCGTTTCCATAGAAACGTTACTCGATTTTGAGGGAAATGTCATAGAACCGATTGTATTTCAGAGCGACGCAATTTCTGTGTTAATTCGTCATTGTGAGGGAGCGAGGGATGCAGTAAACAAGGAATATGCATCGGAAAGGAGATACTCGTATGCCAAAAGATAATCCTGTCGTTTCCATAGCAACGTTACTCGATTTAGAAGGAGATGTCATAGAACCCATGGTATTGCATAGCGACGCAATTTCTGTGTTAATTCGTCAATGTGAGGGAGTGTTGGATGCAGTAAAGAAGGAATAGTGCATCCGAAAGGAGATACTCGTATCCCAAAAGAAAATCCTGTCGTTTCCATAGAAACGTTACTCGATTTTGAGGGAAATGTCATAGAACCCATTGTATTTCAGAGCGACCCAATTTCTGTGTTAAGTCGTCATTGTGAGGGAGCGAGGGATGCAGTAAACAAGGAATATGCATCGGAAAGGAGATACTCGTATGCCAAAAGATAATACTGTCGTTTCCATAGCAACGTTACTCGATTTAGAAGGAGATGTCATAGAACCCATAGTATTTCGTAGCGACGCAATTTCTATGTTAATTGGTATATGTGAGGGAGCGAGGGATGCAGTAAAGAAGGAATAGTGCATCGGAAAGGAGATACTCGTATCCCAAAAGAAAATCCTGTCGTTTCCATAGAAACGCCTCTCGATTTGGAAGGAGAAGTCTTAGAACCCATAGTATTTCATAGCGACGCAATTTCTGTGTTAATTCGTCAATGTGAGGGAGTGAGGGATGCAGTAAAGAAGGAATAGTGCATCGCAAAGGAGATACTCGTATCCCAAAAGAAAAACTTGTCGTTTCCATAGAAACGTTACTCGATTGAGAAGGAGATGTCATTGAACCCATAGTATATCAGAGCGACGCAATTTCTGTGTTAATTCGTCAATGTGAGGGAGCGAGGGATGCAGTAAAGAAGGAATAGTGCATCAGAAAGGATATACTCGTATCCCAAAAGAAAATCCTGTCGTTTCCATAGAAACGTTACTCGATTTAGAAGGAGAAGTCATAGAAACCATAATATTCCACAGCGACGCAATTTCTGTGTTAATTCGTCGATGTAAGGGAGCGAGGGATGCAGTAAAGAAGGAATAGTGCATCGGAAAGGATATACTCGTATCCCAAAAGAAAATCCTGTCGTTTCCATAGAAACGTTACTCGATTTAGAAGGAGATGTCATGGAACCCATAGTATTTCATAGCGACGCAATTTCTGTATTAATTCGTCAATGTGAGGGAGCGAGGGATGCAGTAAAGAAGGAATAGTGCATCGGAAAGGAGATAGTCGTATCCCAAAAGAAAATCCTTTCGTTCCGATAGAAACGTTACTCGATTTAGAAGGAGAAGTCATAGAACACATAGTATTTCATAGGGCGGCAATTTCTGTGTTAATTCTTCAATGTGAGGGAGCGAGGGATGCAGTAAACAATGAATTGTGCATCGGAAAGGATATACTCGTATCCCAAAAGAAAATCCTGTCGTTTCCATAGAAACGATACTCGATTTAGAAGGAGAAGTCATAGAAACCATAATATTCCCCAGCGACGCAATTTCTGTGTTAATTCGTCACTGTGAGGGAGCGAGGGATGCAGTAAAGAAGGAATAGTGCATCGGAAAGGAGATACTCGTATCCCAAAAGAAAATCCTGTCGTTTCCATAGAAACGTTACTCGATTTAGAAGGAGACGTCATAAAACCCATAGAATTTTATAGGGCCGCTATTTCCGTGTTAATTCTTCAATGTGAGGGAGCGAGGGATGCAGTAAAGAAGGAGTTGTGCATCGGAAAGGAGATAGTGGTATCCCAAAAGAAAATCCTGTCGTTTCCATGGAAACGTTATTCGATTTAGAAGGAGATGTCAAAGAACACATAGTATTTCATAGCGACCTAATTTCTGTGTTAATTCGTCAATGTGAGGGAGTGAGGGATGCAGTAAAGAAGGAATAGTGCATCGGAAAGGAGACACACGTATCCCAAAAGAAAATCCTGTCGTTTCCATAGAAACGTTACTCGATTTTAGAAGGGGAAGCCACAGTACCCATAGTGTTTCATAGCGACGTAATTTCTGCGTTAATTCGTCAATGTGGGCGAGCGAGGAATTCAGTAAAGAAGGAATAGTGCATCGGAAAGGAGATACTCGTATTCCAAAGGAAAATCCTTTCGTTTCCATATAAAAGTTAATCGATTTAGAAGGAGATGTCATAGAACCGAACAGTATTTCATAGTGACGCAATTTCTGTGTTAATTTGTCTATGTGAAGGAGCGAGGGATGCAGTAAAGATGGAATAGTGCATCGGAAAGGAGATACTCGTATCCCAAAAGAAAATCCGGTAGTTCCCATAGAAACGTTACTCGATTTTAGAAGGGGAAGTCATTGTACCCATAGTATTTCATACCGACGCAATTTCTGTGTTAATTCGTCAATGTGAGTGAGCGAGGGATGCAGTAACGAAGGAATAGTGCATAGGAAAGGAGATACTCGTATCCCAAAAGAAAATCCTGTCGTTTCCATAGAAACGGTACTCGATTTAGAAGGAGATGTCATAGAACCCATAGCGACACAATTTCTGTGTTAATTCGTCAATGTGAGGGAGCGAGGGATGCAGTCAAGAAGGAATAGTGCATCGGAAAGGAGATACTCGTATCCCAAAAGAAAATCCTGTCGTTTCCATAGAAACGTTACTCGGTTTGGAAAGAGAAGTCATAGAACCCATAGTATTTCATAGCGACGCAATTTCAGTGATAATTCGTCAATGTGAGGGAGCGAGGGATGCAGTAAAGGAGGAATAGTGCATCGGAAAGGAGATACACGAATCCCAAAAGAAAATCTTGTCGTATCCATAGAAACGTTACTCGATTTGGAAGCAGAAGTCATAGAACACATAGTATTTCATAGCGAAGCAATTTCTGTGTTAATTCGTCAATGCGAGGGAGCGAGGGATGCAGTAAAGAAGGAATAGTGCATCGGAAAGGAGATACTCGTATCCCAAAAGAAAATCCTTTCGTTTCCATAGAAACGTTACTCGATTTAGAAGGAGAAGTCATAGAACACATAGTATTTCATAGCGCCGCTATTTCTGTGTTAATTCGTCACTGTGAGGGGGCGAGGGATGCAGTAAAGAAGGAATAGTGCATCGGAAAGGAGATACTCGTATCCCAAAAGAAAATCCTGTCGATTCCATAGAAACGTTACTCGATTTAGAAGGAGAAGTCATAGAACACATAGTATTTCATACCGACGCAATTTCTGTGTTAATTCGTCAATGTGAGGGAGCAAGGGATAAAGTAATGAAGGAATAGTGCATCGGAAAGGAGATAGTCGTATCCCAAAAGAAAATCCTTTCGTTTCCATAGAAACGTTACTCGATTTAGAAGGAGAAGTCATAGAAACCATAATATTCCACAGCGACGCAATTTCTGTGTTAATTCGTCAATGTGAGGGAGCGAGGGATGCAGTAAAGAAGGAATAGTGCATCGGAAAGGATATAGTCGTATCACAAAAGAAAATCCGGTCGTTTCCATAGAAACGTTACTCGATTTAGAAAGTGCAGTCATAGAACACATAGTATTTCATAGCGCCGCTATTTCTGTGTTAATTCGTCAATGTGAGGGAGCGAGGGATGCAGTAAAGAAGGAATAGTGCATCGGAAAGGATATAGTCGTATCACAAAAGAAAATCCGGTCGTTTCCATAGAAACGTTACTCGATTTAGAAAGTGCAGTCATAGAACACATAGTATTTCATACCGACGCAATTTCTGTGTTAATTCGTCAATGTGAGGGAGCGAGGGATGCAGTAAAGAAGGAATAGTGCATCGGAAAGGAGATAGACGTATCCCAAAAGAAAATTCTTTCGTTTCCATAGAAACGTCACTCGATTTAGAAGACGAAGTCATAAAACCCATAGTATTTCATAACGACGCAATTTCTGTGTTAATTCGTCAATGTCATGGAGCGAGGGATGCAGTAAAGAAGGAATAGTGCATTGGAAAGGATATGCTCGTAACCCAAAAGAAAATCCTGTCGTTTCCATAGAAACGTTACTCGATTTAGAAGGAGAAGTCATAGAACACATAGTATTTCATACCGACGCATTTTCTGTGTTAATTCGTCAATGTGAGGGAGCGAGGGATGCAGTAAAGAAGGAATAGTGCATCGGAAAGGAGATAGTCGTATCCCAAAAGAAAATCCTTTCGTTTCCATAGAAACGTTACTCGATTTAGAAGGAGAAGTCATAGAACACATAGTATTTCATAGCGCCGCTATTTCTGTGTTAATTCGTCACTGTGAGGGAGCGAGGGATGCAAAAAGAAGGAATAGTGCATCGGAAAGGATATACTCGTATCCCAAAAGAAAATCCTGTCGTTTCCATAGAAACGTTACCCGATTTAGAAGGAGAAGTCATAGAAACTATAATATTCCACAGCGACGCAATTTCTGTGTTAATTCGTCGATGTGAGGGAGCGAGGGATGCAGTAAAGAAGGAATAGTGCATCAGAAAGGAGATACCCGTATCCCAAAAGAAAATTCTGTCGTTTCCATAGAAACGTTACTCGATTTAGAAGGAGAAGTCATAGAACACATAGTATTTCATAGCGCCGCTATTTCTGTGTTAATTCGTCACTGTGAGGGAGCGAGGGATGCAGTAAAGAAGGAATAGTGCATCGGAAAGGTTATACTCGTATCCCAAAAGAAAATCCTGTCGTTTCCATAGAAACGTTACTCGATTTAGAAGGAGAAGTCATAGAACACATAGTATTTCATACCGACGCAATTTCTGTGTTAATTCGTCAAGGTGAGGGAGCGAGGGATGCAGTAAAGAAGGAATAGTGCATCGGAAAGGATATACTCGAATCCCAAAAGAAAATCCTGTCTTTTCTATAGAAACGTTACTCGATTTAGAAGGAGAAGTCATAGAAACCATAATATTCCACAGCGACGCAATTTCTGTGTTAATTCGTCGATGTGAGGGAGCGAGCGATGCAGTAAAGATGGAATAGTGCATAAGAAAGGAGATACTCGTATCCCAAAAGAAAATACTGTATTTTCCATAGAAACGTTACTCGATTTAGAAGGAGATGACATAGAATCCATAGTATTTCATAGCGACGCAATTTCTGTGTTAATTCGTCAATGTGAGGGAGCGAGGGATGCAGTAAAGAAGGAATAGTGCATCAGAAAGGAGATACTCGTATCCCAAAAGAAAATCCTGTCGATTCCATAGAAACGTTACTCGATTTAGAAGGAGAAGTCATAGAACCCATAGGCCGGCCGGAGTAGCCGTGCGGTTCTAGGCGCTACAGTCTGGAACCGAGCGACCGCTACGGTCACAGGTTCGAATCCTGCCTTGGGCATGGATGTGTGTGATGTCCTTAGGTTAGTTAGGTTTAATTAGTTCTAAGTCCTAGGCGACTCATGACCTCAGAAGTTAAGTCGCATAGTGCTCAGAGCCATTTGAGCCATAAATCCCATAGTATTTCATAACGACGCAATTTCTGTGTTAATTCGTCAATGTGAGGGAGCGAGGGATGCAGTAGAAAAGGTATAGTGCATCGGAAAGGAGATACTCGTATCCCAAAAGAAATTCCTTTCGTTTCCATAGAAACGTTACTCGATTTAGAAGGAGAAGTCATAGAAACCATAATATTCCACAGCGACGCAATTTCTGCGTTAATTCGTCAATGTCAGGGAGCGGGGGATGCAGCAAAGAAGGAATAGTGCATCGGAAAGGAAATAGTCGTATCCCAAAAGAAAATCCTTTCGTTTCCATAGAAACGTTACTCGATTTAGAAGGAGAAGTCATAGAACACATAGTATTTCATAGCGCCGCTATTTCTGTGTTAATTCGTCACTGTGAGGGAGCGAGGGATGCAGTAAAGAAGGAATAGTGCATCGGAAAGGATATACTCGTATCCCAAAAGAAAATCCTGTCGTTTCCATAGAAACGTTACTCGATTTAGAAGGAGAAGTCATAGAACACATAGTATTTCATACCGACGCAATTTCTGTGTTAATTCGTCAAGGTGAGGGAGCGAGGGATGCAGTAAAGAAGGAATAGTGCATCGGAAAGGATATACTCGAATCCCAAAAGAAAATCCTGTCTTTTCTGTAGAAACGTTACTCGATTTAGAAGGAGAAGTCATAGAAACCATAATATTCCACAGCGACGCAATTTCTGTGTTAATTCGTCGATGTGAGGGAGCGAGCGATGCAGTAAAGAAGGAATAGTGCATAAGAAAGGAGATACTCGTATCCCAAAAGAAAATACTGTATTTTCCATAGAAACGTTACTCGATTTAGAAGGAGATGACATAGAATCCATAGTATTTCATAGCGACGCAATTTCTGTGTTAATTCGTCAATGTCAGGGAGCGGGGGATGCAGCAAAGAAGGAATAGTGCATCGGAAAGGAGATAGTCGTATCCCAAAAGAAAATCCTTTCGTTTCCATAGAAACGTTACTCGATTTAGAAGGAGAAGTCATAGAACACATAGTATTTCATAGCGCCGCTATTTCTGTGTTAATTCGTCACTGTGAGGGAGCGAGGGATGCAGTAAAGAAGGAATAGTGCCTCGGAGAGGAGATACTCGTATCCCAAAAGAAAATCCTGTCGTCTCCATAGAAACGTTACTCGATTTTAGAAGGGGAAGCCATAGTACCCATAGTATTTCATAGCGACGTAATTTCTTTGTTAATTCGTCAATGTGGGCGAGCGAGGGATTCAGTAAAGAAGGAATAGTGCATCGGAAAGGAGACACTCGTATCCCAAAGGAAAATCCTTTCGTTTCCATATAAAAGTTAATCGATTTAGAAGGAGATGTCATAGAACCCACAGTATTTCATAGCGACGCATTTTCTGTGTTAATTTGTCTATGTGAAGGAGCGAGGGATGCAGTAAAGATGGAATAGTGCATCGGAAAGGAGATACTCGTATCCCAAAAGAAAATCCGGTAGTTCCCATAGAAACGTTACTTGATTTTAGAAGGGGAAGTCATAGTACCCATAGTATTTGATACCGACGCAATTTCTGTGTTAATTCGTCAATGTGAGTGAGCGAGGGATGCAGTAACGAAGGAATAGTGCATAGGAAAGGAGATACTCGTATCCCAAAAGAAAATCCTGTCGTTTCCATAGAAACGATACTCGATTTAGAAGGAGATGTCATAGAACCCATAGCGACACAATTTCTGTGTTAATTCGTCAATGTGAGGGAGCGAGGGATGCAGTCAAGAAGGAATAGTGCATCGGAAAGGAGATACTCGTATCCCAAAAGAAAATCCTGTCGTTTCCATAGAAACGTTACTCGGTTTGGAAAGAGAAGTCATAGAACCCATAGTATTTCATAGCGACGCAATTTCAGTGATAATTCGTCAATGTGAGGGAGCGAGGGATGCAGTAAAGGAGGAATAGTGCATCGGAAAGGAGATACACGAATCCCAAAAGAAAATCTTGTCGTATCCATAGAAACGTTACTCGATTTGGAAGCAGAAGTCATAGAACACATAGTATTTCATAGCGAAGCAATTTCTGTGTTAATTCGTCAATGCGAGGGAGCGAGGGATGCAGTAAAGAAAGAATAGTGCATCGGAAAGGAGATACTCGTATCCCAAAAGAAAATCCTTTCGTTTCCATAGAAACGTTACTCGATTTAGAAGGAGAAGTCATAGAACACATAGTATTTCATACCGACGCAATTTCTGTGTTAATTCGTCAATGTGAGGGAGCAAGGGATAAAGTAATGAAGGAATAGTGCATCGGAAAGGAGATAGTCGTATCCCAAAAGAAAATCCTTTCGTTTCCATAGAAACGTTACTCGATTTAGAAGGAGAAGTCATAGAAACCATAATATTCCACAGCGACGCAATTTCTGTGTTAATTCGTCGATGTGAGGGAGCTAGGGATGCAGTAAACAAGGAATAGTGCATCGGAAAGGAGATACCCGTATCCCAAAAGAAAATCCTGTCGTTTCCATAGAAACGTTACTCGGTTTGGAAAGAGAAGTCATAGAACCCATAGTATTTCATAGCGACGCAATTTCAGTGATAATTCGTCAATGTGAGGGAGCGAGGGATGCAGTAAAGGAGGAATAGTGCATCGGAAAGGAGATACACGAATCCCAAAAGAAAATCTTGTCGTATCCATAGAAACGTTACTCGATTTGGAAGCAGAAGTCATAGAACACATAGTATTTCATAGCGAAGCAATTTCTGTGTTAATTCGTCAATGCGAGGGAGCGAGGGATGCAGTAAAGAAGGAATAGTGCATCGGAAAGGAGATACTCGTATCCCAAAAGAAAATCCTTTCGTTTCCATAGAAACGTTACTCGATTTAGAAGGAGAAGTCATAGAACACATAGTATTTCATAGCGCCGCTATTTCTGTGTTAATTCGTCACTGTGAGGGGGCGAGGGATGCAGTAAAGAAGGAATAGTGCATCGGAAAGGAGATACTCGTATCCCAAAAGAAAATCCTGTCGATTCCATAGAAACGTTACTCGATTTAGAAGGAGAAGTCATAGAACACATAGTATTTCATACCGACGCAATTTCTGTGTTAATTCGTCAATGTGAGGGAGCAAGGGATAAAGTAATGAAGGAATAGTGCATCGGAAAGGAGATAGTCGTATCCCAAAAGAAAATCCTTTCGTTTCCATAGAAACGTTACTCGATTTAGAAGGAGAAGTCATAGAAACCATAATATTCCACAGCGACGCAATTTCTGTGTTAATTCGTCGATGTGAGGGAGCGAGGGATGCAGTAAAGAAGGAATAGTGCATCGGAAAGGATATACAAGTATTCCAAAAGAAAATCCTGTCGTTTCCAAAGAAACGTTACTCGATTTAGAAGGAGAAGTCATAGAACACATAGTATTTCATACCGACTCAATTTCTGTGTTAATTCTTCAATGTGAGGGAGCGAGGGATGCAGTAAAGAAGGAATAGTGCATCGGAAAGGATATACTCGTATCCCAAAAGAAAATCCTGTCGTTTCCATAGATACGTTACTCGATTTAGAAGGAGAAGTCATAGAAACCATAATATTCCACAGCGACGCAATTTCTGTGTTAATTCGTCGATGTGAGGGACCAGGGATGCAGTAAAGAAGGAATAGTGCATCGGAAAGGAGATACCCGTATCCCAAAAGAAAATCCTGTCGTTTCCATAGAAACGTTACTCGATTTAGAAGGAGAAGTCATAGAACACATAGTATTTCATAGCGCCGCTATTTCTGTGTTAATTCGTCAATGTGAGGGAGCGAGGGATGCAGTAAAGAAGGAATAGTGCATCGGAAAGGATATAGTCGTATCACAAAAGAAAATCCGGTCGTTTCCATAGAAACGTTACTCGATTTAGAAAGTGCAGTCATAGAACACATAGTATTTCATACCGACGCAATTTCTGTGTTAATTCGTCAATGTGAGGGAGCGAGGGATGCAGTAAAGAAGGAATAGTGCATCGGAAAGGAGATAGACGTATCCCAAAAGAAAATTCTTTCGTTTCCATAGAAACGTCACTCGATTTAGAAGACGAAGTCATAAAACCCATAGTATTTCATAACGACGCAATTTCTGTGTTAATTCGTCAATGTGATGGAGCGAGGGATGCAGTAAAGAAGGAATAGTGCATTGGAAAGGATATGCTCGTAACCCAAAAGAAAATCCTGTCGTTTCCATAGAAACGTTACTCGATTTAGAAGGAGAAGTCATAGAACACATAGTATTTCATACCGACGCATTTTCTGTGTTAATTCGTCAATGTGAGGGAGCGAGGGATGCAGTAAAGAAGGAATAGTGCATCGGAAAGGAGATAGTCGTATCCCAAAAGAAAATCCTTTCGTTTCCATAGAAACGTTACTCGATTTAGAAGGAGAAGTCATAGAACACATAGTATTTCATAGCGCCGCTATTTCTGTGTTAATTCGTCACTGTGAGGGAGCGAGGGATGCAAAAAGAAGGAATAGTGCATCGGAAAGGATATACTCGTATCCCAAAAGAAAATCCTGTCGTTTCCATAGAAACGTTACCCGATTTAGAAGGAGAAGTCATAGAAACTATAATATTCCACAGCGACGCAATTTCTGTGTTAATTCGTCGATGTGAGGGAGCGAGGGATGCAGTAAAGAAGGAATAGTGCATCAGAAAGGAGATACCCGTATCCCAAAAGAAAATTCTGTCGTTTCCATAGAAACGTTACTCGATTTAGAAGGAGAAGTCATAGAACACATAGTATTTCATAGCGCCGCTATTTCTGTGTTAATTCGTCACTGTGAGGGAGCGAGGGATGCAGTAAAGAAGGAATAGTGCATCGGAAAGGTTATACTCGTATCCCAAAAGAAAATCCTGTCGTTTCCATAGAAACGTTACTCGATTTAGAAGGAGAAGTCATAGAACACATAGTATTTCATACCGACGCAATTTCTGTGTTAATTCGTCAAGGTGAGGGAGCGAGGGATGCAGTAAAGAAGGAATAGTGCATCGGAAAGGATATACTCGAATCCCAAAAGAAAATCCTGTCTTTTCTATAGAAACGTTACTCGATTTAGAAGGAGAAGTCATAGAAACCATAATATTCCACAGCGACGCAATTTCTGTGTTAATTCGTCGATGTGAGGGAGCGAGCGATGCAGTAAAGATGGAATAGTGCATAAGAAAGGAGATACTCGTATCCCAAAAGAAAATACTGTATTTTCCATAGAAACGTTACTCGATTTAGAAGGAGATGACATAGAATCCATAGTATTTCATAGCGACGCAATTTCTGTGTTAATTCGTCAATGTGAGGGAGCGAGGGATGCAGTAAAGAAGGAATAGTGCATCAGAAAGGAGATACTCGTATCCCAAAAGAAAATCCTGTCGATTCCATAGAAACGTTACTCGATTTAGAAGGAGAAGTCATAGAACCCATAGGCCGGCCGGAGTAGCCGTGCGGTTCTAGGCGCTACAGACTGGAACCGAGCGACCGCTACAGTCACAGGTTCGAATCCTGCCTTGGGCATGGATGTGTGTGATGTCCTTAGGTTAGTTAGGTTTAATTAGTTCTAAGTTCTAGGCGACTCATGACCTCAGAAGTTAAGTCGCATAGTGCTCAGAGCCATTTGAGCCATAAATCCCATAGTATTTCATAACGACGCAATTTCTGTGTTAATTCGTCAATGTGAGGGAGCGAGGGATGCAGTAGAAAAGGTATAGTGCATCGGAAGGGACATACTCGTATCCCAAAAGAAAATCCTTTCGTTTCCATAGAAACGTTACTCGATTTAGAAGGAGAAGTCATAGAAACCATAATATTCCACAGCGACGCAATTTCTGCGTTAATTCGTCAATGTCAGGGAGCGGGGGATGCAGCAAAGAAGGAATAGTGCATCGGAAAGGAAATAGTCGTATCCCAAAAGAAAATCCTTTCGTTTCCATAGAAACGTTACTCGATTTAGAAGGAGAAGTCATAGAACACATAGTATTTCATAGCGCCGCTATTTCTGTGTTAATTCGTCACTGTGAGGGAGCGAGGGATGCAGTAAAGAAGGAATAGTGCCTCGGAAAGGAGATACTCGTATCCCAAAAGAAAATCCTGTCGTCTCCATAGAAACGTTACTCGATTTTAGAAGAGGAAGCCATAGTACCCATAGTATTTCATAGCGACGTAATTTCTTTGTTAATTCGTCAATGTGGGCGAGCGAGGGATTCAGTAAAGAAGGAATAGTGCATCGGAAAGGAGACACTCGTATCCCAAAGGAAAATCCTTTCGTTTCCATATAAAAGTTAATCGATTTAGAAGGAGATGTCATAGAACCCACAGTATTTCATAGCGACGCAATTTCTGTGTTAATTTGTCTATATGAAGGAGCGAGGGATGCAGTAAAGATGGAATAGTGCATCGGAAAGGAGATACTCGTATCCCAAAAGAAAATCCGGTAGTTCCCATAGAAACGTTACTTGATTTTAGAAGGGGAAGTCATAGTACCCATAGTATTTCATAGCGACGCAATTTCTGTGTTAATTTGTCTATATGAAGGAGCGAGGGATGCAGTAAAGATGGAATAGTGCATCGGAAAGGAGATACTCGTATCCCAAAAGAAAATCCGGTAGTTCCCATAGAAACGTTACTTGATTTTAGAAGGGGAAGTCATAGTACCCATAGTATTTCATACCGACGCAATTTCTGTGTTAATTCGTCAATGTGAGGGAGCGAGGGATCCAGTAACGAAGGAATAGTGCATAGGAAAGGAGATACTCGTATCCCAAAAGAAAATCCTGTCGTTTCCAAAGAAACGTTACTCGATTTGGAAGGAGAAGTCATAGAACACATAGTATTTCATAGCGAAGCAATTTCTGTGTTAATTCGTCAATGTGAGGGAGCGAGGGATGCAGTAAAGAAGGAATAGTGCATCGGAAAGGAGATACTCGTATCCCAAAAGAAAATCCTGTCGTTTCCATAGAAACGTTACTCGATTTTGTGGGAGATGTCATAGAACCCATTGTATTTCAGAGCGACGCAATTTCTGTGTTAATTCGTCAATGTGAGGGAGCGAGGGATGCAGTAAAGAAGGAATAGTGCATCAGAAAGGATATACTCGTATCCCAAAAGAAAAACCTGTAGTTTCCATAGAAACTTTACTCGATTTAGAAGGAGAAGTCATAGAAATCATAATATTCCACAGCGACGCAATTTCTGTGTTCATTCGTCGATGTGAGGGAGCGATGGATGCAGTAAAGAAGGAATAGTGCATCGGAAAGGAGATAGCCGTATCCCAAAAGAAAATCCTGTCGATTCCATAGAAACGCTACTCGATTTAGAAGGAGAAGTCATAGAAACCATAATATTCCACAGCGACGCAATTTCTGTGTTAATTCGCCGATGTGAGGGAGCGAAGGATGCAGTAAAGAAGGAATAGTCCATCGGAAAGGAGATACCCGCATCCCAAAAGAAAGTCCTGTGTTTTCCATAGAAACGTTACTCGATTTAGAAGGAGATGTCATAGAATCCATAGTATTTCATAGCGACAAAATTTCTGTGTTAATTCGTCAATGTGAGGGAGCGAGGGATGCAGTAAAGAAGGAATAGTGCATCGGAAAGGATATACTAGTATCCCAAAAGAAAATCCTGTCGTTTCCATAGAAACGTTACTCGATTTAGAAGGAGAAGTCATAGAAACCATAATATTCCACAGCGACGCAATTTCTGTGTTAATTCGTTGATGTGAGGGAGCGAGGGATGCAGTAAAGAAGGAATAGTGCATCAGAAAGGAGATACTCGTATCCCAAAAGAAAATACTGTGTTTTCCATAGAAACGTTACTCGATTTAGAAGGAGATGTCATAGAATCCATAGTATTTCATAGCGACGCAATTTCTGTGTTAATTCGTCAATGTGAAGGAGCGAGGGATGCAGTAAAGAAGGAATAGTGCATCAGAAAGGAGATACTCGTATCCCAAAAGAAAATGCTGTCGATTCCATAGAAACGTTACTCGATTTAGAAGGAGAAGTCATAGAATCCATAGTATTTCATAACGACGCAATTTCTGTGTTAATTCGTCAATGTGAGGGAGTGAGGGATGCAGTAAAGAAAGAATAGTGCGTCGGAAAGGAGATACTCGTATCCCAAAAGGAAATCCTTTCGTTTCCATAGAAACGTTACTCGATTTAGAAGTAGAAGTCATAGAAACCATAATATTCCACAGTAACGCAATTTCTGTGTTAATTCGTCGATGTGAGGGAGCGAGGGATGCAGTAAAGAAGGTATAGTCCATCGGAAAGGAGATACCCGTATCCCAAAAGAAAGTCCTGTGTTTTCCATAGAAACGTTACTCGATTTAGAAGGAGATGTCATAGAATCCATAGTATTTCATAGCGACGCAATTTCTGTGTTAATTCGTCAATGTGAGGGACCGAGGGATGCAGTAAAGAAGGAATAGTGCATCAGAAAGGAGATACTCGTATCCCAAAAGAAAATCCTGTCGATTCCATAGAAACGCTACTCGATTCAGAAGGAGAAGTCATAGAACCCATAGTATTTCATAACGACGCAATTTCTGTGTTAATTCGTCGATGTGAGGGAGCGAGGGATGCCGCAGAGAAGGAATAGTGCATCGGAAAGGCGATAGTCGTATCCCAAAAGAAAATCCTTTCATTTCCATAGAAACGTTACTCGATTTAGAAGGAGAAATCATAGAACACATAGTATTTCATACCGACGCAATTTCTGTGTTAATTGGTCAATGTGAGGGAGCAAGGGATAAAGTAAAGAAGGAATAGTGCATCGGAAAGGAGATAGTCGTATCCCAAAAGAAAATCCTTTCGTTTCCATAGAAACGTTACTCGATTTAGAAGGAGAAGCCATAGAAGCCATAATATTCCACAGCGACGCAATTTCTGTGTTAATTCGTCGATGTGAGGGAGCGAGGGATGCAGTAAACAAGAAATAGTGCATCGGAAAGGAGATACCCGTATCCCAAAAGAAAATCCTTTCGTTTCCATAGAAACGTTACTCGATTTAGATGAAGTAGTCATAGAACACATAGTATTTAATAGCGACGCAATTTCTGTGTTAATTCGTCAATGTGAGGGAGCGAGGGATGCAGTAAAGAAGGAATAGTGCATCAGAAAGGATATACTCGTATTCCAAAAGAAATTCCTGTCGTTTCCATAGAAACGTTACTCGATTTAGAAGGAGAAGTCATAGAACACATAGTATTTCATACCGACGCAATTTCTGTGTTAATTCGTCAATGTGAGGGAGCGAGGAATGCAGTAAAGAAGGAATAGTGCATCGGAAAGGATATAATCGTATCCCAAAAGAAAATCCTGTCGTTTCCATAGATACGTTACTTGATTTAGAAGGAGAAGTCATAGAAACCATAATATTCCACAGCGACGCAATTTCTGTGTTAATTCGTCGATGTGAGGGAGCGAGGGATGCAGTAAAGAAGGAATAGTGCATCGGAAAGGAGATACCCGTATCCCAAAAGAAAATCCTGTCGTTTCCATAGAAACGTTACTCGATTTAGAAGGAGAAGTCATAGAACACATAGTATTTCATAGCGCCGCTATTTCTGTGTTAATTCGTCAATGTGAGGGAGTGAGGGATGCAGTAAAGAAGGAATAGTGCATCGGAAAGGATATAGTCGCATCACAAAAGAAAATCCGGTCGTTTCCGTAGAAACGTTACTCGACTTAGAAGGAGAAGTCATTGAACACATAGTATTTCATACCGACGCAATTTCTGTGTTAATTCGTCAATGTGAGGGAGCGAGGGATGCAGTAAAGAAGGAATAGTGCATCGGAAAGGAGATAGACGTATCCCAAAAGAGAATCCTTTTGTTTCCATAGAAACGTCACTCGATTTAGAAGACGAAGTCATAAAACCCATAGTATTTCATAACGACGCAATTTCTGTGTTAATTCGTCAATATGAGGGAGCGACGGATGCAGTAAAGAAGGAATAGTGCAGCGGAAAGGATATGCTCGTATCCCAAAAGAAAATCCTGTCGTTTCCATAGAAACGTCACTCGATTTAGAAGACGAAGTCATAAAACCCATAGTATTTCATAACGACGCAATTTCTGTGTTAATTCGTCAATATGAGGGAGCGACGGATGCAGTAAAGAAGGAATAGTGCATCGGAAAGGATATGCTCGTATCCCAAAAGAAAATCCTGTCGTTTCCATAGAAACGTTACTCGATTTAGAAGGAGAAGTCATAGAACACATAGTATTTCATAGCGCCGCTATTTCTGTGTTAATTCGTCACTATGAGGGAGCGAGGGATGCAGTAAAGAAGGAATAGTTAATCGGAAAGTATATACTCGTATCCCAAAAGAAAATCCTGTCGTTTCCAATGAAACGTTACCCGATTTAGAAGGAGAAGTCATAGAAACCATAATATTCCACAGCGACGCAATTTCTGTGTTAATTCGTCGATGTGAGGGAGCGAGCGATGCAGTAAAGAAGGAATAGTGCATCAGAAAGGAGATACCCGTATCCCAAAAGAAAATCCTGTCGTTTCCATAGAAACGTTACTCGATTTAGAAGGAGAAGTCATAGAACACATAGTATTTCATAGCGCCGCTATTTCTGTGTTAATTCGTCACTGTGAGGGAGCGAGGGATGCAGTAAAGAAGGAATAGTGCATCGGAAAGGAGATACTCGTATCCCAAAAGAAAATCCTGTCGTTTCCATAGAAACGTTACTCGATTTTAGAAGGGGAAGCCATAGTAACCATTGTATTTCATAGCGACGTAATTTCTTTGTTAATTCGTCAATGTGGGCGAGCGAGGGATTCAGTAAAGAAGGAATAGTGCATCGGAAAGGAGATACTCGTATCCCAAAGGAAAATCCTTTCGTTTCCATATAAAAGTTAATCGATTTAGAAGGAGATGTCATAGAACCCACAGTATTTCATAGCGACGCAATTTCTGTGTTAATATGTCTATGTGAAGGAGCGAGGGATGCAGTAAAGATGGAATAGTGCATCGGAAAGGAGATACTCGTATCCCAAAAGAAAATCCGGTAGTTCCCATAGAAACGTTACTCGATTTTAGAAGGGGAAGTCATAGTACCCATAGTATTTCATACCGACGCAATTTCTGTGTTAATTCGTCAATGTGAGGGAGCGAGGGATGCAGTAACGAAGGCATAGTGCATAGGAAAGGAGATACTCGTATCCCAAAAGAAAATCCTGTCGTTTCCATGGAAACGTTATTCGATTTAGACGGAGATGTCATAGAACCCATAGCGACCCAATTTCTGTGTTAATTCGTCAATGTGAGGGAGCGAGGGATGCAGTAAAGGAGCAATAGTGCATCGGAAAGGAGATACTCGTATCCCAAAAGAAAATCCTGTCGTTTCCAAAGAAACGTTACTCGATTTGGAAGGAGAAGTCATAGAACACATAGTATTTCATAGCGAAGCAATTTCTGTGTTAATTCGTCAATGTGAGGGAGCGAGGGATGCAGTAAAGAAGGAATAGTGCATCCGAAAGGAGATACTCGTATCCCAAAAGAAAATCCTGTCATTTCCATAGAAACGTTACTCGATTTTGTGGGAGATGTCATAGAACCCATTGTATTTCAGAGCGACGCAATTTCTGTGTTAATTCGTCAACGTGAGGGAGCGAGGGATGCAGTAAACAAGGAATATGCATCGGAAAGCAGATACTCGTATGCCAAAAGATAATCCTGTCGTTTCCATAGCAACGTTACTCGATTTAGAAGGAGATGTCATAGAACCCATAGTATTTCGTAGCGACGCAATTTCTGTGTTAATTCGTAAATGTGAGGGAGCGAGGGATGCAGTAAAGAAGCAATAGTGCATCGGAAAGGAGATACTCGTATCCCAAAAGAAAATCCTGTCGTTTCCATAGAAACGTCTCTCGATTTGGAAGGAGAAGTCATAGAACCCATAGTATTTCATAGCGATGCAATTTCTGTGTTAATTCGTCAATGTGAGGGAGTGACGGATGCAGTAAACAAGGAATAGTGCATCGGAAAGGAGATACTCGTATCCCAAAAGAAAATCTTGTCGTTTCCATAGAAACGTTACTCGATTGAGAAGGAGATGTCATTGAACACATAGTATTTCAGAGCGACGCAATTTCTGTGTTAATTCGTCAATGTAAGGGAGCGAGGGATGCAGTAAAGAAGGAATAGTGCATCAGAAAGGGTATACTCGTATCCCAAAAGAAAATCCTGTCGTTTCCATAGAAACGTTACTCGATTTAGAAGGAGACGTCATAGAAACCATAATATTCCACAGCGACGGAATTTCTGTGTTAATTCGTCGATGTGAGGGAGCGAGGGATGCAGTAAAGAAGGAATAGTGCATCTCAAAGGAGATACCCGTATCCCAAATGAAAATCTTGTTGTTTCCATAGAAACGTTACTCGATTTAGAAGGAGATGTCATAGAATCCATAGTATTTCATAGCGACGCAATTTCTGACTTAATTCGTCAATGTGAGGGAGCGAGGGATGCAGTAAAGAAGGAATAGTGCATCGGAAAGGATATACTCGTATCCCAAAAGAAAATCCTGTCGTTTCCATATAAACGTTACATGATTTCGAAGGAAAAGTCATAGAACCCATAGTATTTCATAGCGACCCAATTTCTGACTTAATTCGTCAATGTGAGGGAGCGAGGGATGCAGTAAAGAAGGAATAGTGCATCGGAAAGGAGATACTTGTATCCCAAAAGAAAATCCTGTCGTTTCCATAGAAACGTTACACTATTTGGAAGGAGTTGTCATAGAACCCATAGTATTTCATAGCGACGCAATTTCTGTGTTGATTCGTAAATGTGAGGTATCGAAGGATGCAGTAAAGAAGGAATAGTGCATCGGAAAGGAGATACTCGTATCCCAAAAGAAAATCCTGTCGTTTCCAAAGAAACGTTACTCGATTTGGAAGGAGAAGTCATAGAACACATAGTATTTCATAGCGAAGCAATTTCTGTGTTAATTCGTCAATGTGAGGGAGCGAGGGATGCAGTAAAGAAGGAATAGTGCATCCGAAAGGAGATACTCGTATCCCAAAAGAAAATCCTGTCATTTCCATAGAAACGTTACTCGATTTTGTGGGAGATGTCATAGAACCCATTGTATTTCAGAGCGACGCAATTTCTGTGTTAATTCGTCAACGTGAGGGAGCGAGGGATGCAGTAAACAAGGAATATGCATCGGAAAGCAGATACTCGTATGCCAAAAGATAATCCTGTCGTTTCCATAGCAACGTTACTCGATTTAGAAGGAGATGTCATAGAACCCATAGTATTTCGTAGCGACGCAATTTCTGTGTTAATTCGTAAATGTGAGGGAGCGAGGGATGCAGTAAAGAAGCAATAGTGCATCGGAAAGGAGATACTCGTATCCCAAAAGAAAATCCTGTCGTTTCCATAGAAACGTCTCTCGATTTGGAAGGAGAAGTCATAGAACCCATAGTATTTCATAGCGATGCAATTTCTGTGTTAATTCGTCAATGTGAGGGAGTGACGGATGCAGTAAACAAGGAATAGTGCATCGGAAAGGAGATACTCGTATCCCAAAAGAAAATCTTGTCGTTTCCATAGAAACGTTACTCGATTGAGAAGGAGATGTCATTGAACACATAGTATTTCAGAGCGACGCAATTTCTGTGTTAATTCGTCAATGTAAGGGAGCGAGGGATGCAGTAAAGAAGGAATAGTGCATCAGAAAGGGTATACTCGTATCCCAAAAGAAAATCCTGTCGTTTCCATAGAAACGTTACTCGATTTAGAAGGAGACGTCATAGAAACCATAATATTCCACAGCGACGGAATTTCTGTGTTAATTCGTCGATGTGAGGGAGCGAGGGATGCAGTAAAGAAGGAATAGTGCATCTCAAAGGAGATACCCGTATCCCAAATGAAAATCTTGTTGTTTCCATAGAAACGTTACTCGATTTAGAAGGAGATGTCATAGAATCCATAGTATTTCATAGCGACGCAATTTCTGACTTAATTCGTCAATGTGAGGGAGCGAGGGATGCAGTAAAGAAGGAATAGTGCATCGGAAAGGATATACTCGTATCCCAAAAGAAAATCCTGTCGTTTCCATATAAACGTTACATGGTTTAGAAGGAAAAGTCATAGAACCCATAGTATTTCATAGCGACCCAATTTCTGACTTAATTCGTCAATGTGAGGGAGCGAGGGATGCAGTAAAGAAGGAATAGTGCATCGGAAAGGAGATACTTGTATCCCAAAAGAAAATCCTGTCGTTTCCATAGAAACGTTACTCTATTTGGAAGGAGTTGTCATAGAACCCATAGTATTTCATAGCGACGCAATTTCTGTGTTGATTCGTAAATGTGAGGTATCGAAGGATGCAGTAAAGAAGGAATAGTGCATCGGAAAGGAGATACTCGTATTCCAAAACAAAATACAGTCGTTTCCATAGAAACATTACCCGATTTAGAAGGAGAAGTCATAGAACACATAATATTTCATACCGACACAATTTCTGTGTAAATTTGTCAATGTGAGGTGGCGAGCGATTCAGTAAAGAAGGAATAGTGCATCGGAAAGGAGATACTCGTATCCCAAAAGAAAATCCTGTCATTTCCATAGAAACGTTACTCGATTTAGAAGGAGAAGTCATAGAAACCATAATATTCCCCAGCGACGCAATTTCTGTGTTAATTCGTCACTGTGAGGGAGCGAGGGATGCAGTAAGGAAGGAATAGTGCATCGGAAAGGAGATAGTGGTATCCCACAAGAATATACTGTCGTTTCCATAGAAACGTTACTCGATTTAGAAGAAGTAGTCATAGAACCCATAGTATTTCATAGCGACGCAATTTCTGTGTTAATTCGTCAATGTGAGGGAGCGAGGGATGCAGTAAGGAAGGAATAGTGCATCGGAATGGAGATAGTCTTATCCCAAAAGAAAATCCTGTCATTTCCATAGAAACGTTACTCGATTTAGAAGGAGATGTCATTGAGCCTATAGTATTTCATAGCGATGTAATTTCATTGATAATTCGTCAATGTGAGGGAATGAGGGATGCAGTAAAGAAGGAATAGTGCATCGGAAAGGAGATAGTCGTATCCCAAAAGAATATCCTGTCGGTTCCATAGGTACGTTACTCGATTTAGAAGGAGAAGTCATAGAACCCACAGTATTTCATAGCGACGCAATTTCTGTGATAATTCGTTAATGTGAGGGAGCGAGGGATGCAGTAAAGAAGGAATAGTGAATCGGAAAGGAGATACTCGAATCCCAAAAGAAAATCCTGTCGTTTCCATAGAAACGTATCTCTATTTGGAAGGAGTTGTCATAGAACCCACAGTATTTCATAGCGACGCAATTTCTGTGTCAATGCGTCAATGTGAGTGAGTGAGGGATGCAGTAACGAAGGAATAGTGCAGAGGAAAGGAGATACTCGTATCCCAAAAGAAAATCCTGTCGTTTCCATAGAAACGGTACTCGATTTAGAAGGAAATGTAATAGAAGTCATAGTATTTCATAGCGCTTCAATTTCTGTGACTATTCGTCAATCTGAGGGAGCGAGGGATGCAGTAAAGCAGGAATAGTGCGTCGGAAAATAGATACTCGTATCCCAAAAGAAAATCCTGTCGTTTCCATAGAAACATTACTCGATTTAGAAGGAGAAGTCATAGAACCCATAGTATTTCATAGCGCTTCAATTTCTATGATAATTCGTTATGTGAGGGAGCGAGGGATGCAGTAAAGAAGGAATAGTGCATCGGAAAGGAGATAGTCCTATCCCAAAAGAATATCGAGTCGTTTGTATAGAAACTTTACTCGATTAAGAAGGAGATGTCATAGAACCCACAGTATTTCATAGCGACGCAATTTCTGTGTTAATTCGTCAATGTGAGGGAGCGATTGATGCAGTAAAGAAGGAATAGTGCATAGGAAAGGTGATACTCGTATCCCAAAAGAAAATCCTGTCGTTTCCATAGAAACGTTACTCGATTTTGTGGGAGATGTCATAGAACCCATTGTATTTCAGAGCGACGCAATTTCTGTGTTAATTCGTCAATGTGAGGGAGCGAGGGATGCAGTAAACAAGGAATATGCATCGGAGAGCAGATACTCGTATGTCAAAAGATAATCCTGTCGCTTCCATAGCAACGTTACTCGATTTAGAAGGAGATGTCATAGAACCCATAGTATATCGTAGCGACGCAATTTCTGTGTTAATTCGTAAATGTGAGGGAGCGAGGGATGCAGTAAAGAAGGAATAGTGCATCGGAAAGGAGATACTCGTATCCCAAAAGAAAATCCTGTCGTTTCCATAGAAACGTCTCTCGATTTGGAAGGAGAGGTCATAGAACCCATAGTATTTCATAGCGATGCAATTTCTGTGTTAATTCGTCAATGTGAGGGAGTGACGGATGCAGTAAAGAAGGAATAGTGCATCGGAAAGGAGACACTCGTATCCCAAAAGAAAATCTTGTCGTTTCCATAGAAACGTTACTCGATTGAGAAGGAGATGTCATTGAACCCATAGTATTTCAGAGCGACGCAATTTCTGTGTTAATTCGTCAATGTAAGGGAGCGAGGGATGCAGTAAAGAAGGAATAGTGCATCAGAAAGGATATACTCGTATCCGAAAAGAAAATCCTGTCGTTTCCATAGAAACGTTACTCGATTTAGAAGGAGACGTCATAGAAACCATAATATTCCACAGAGACGGAATTTCTGTGTTAATTCGTCGATGTGAGGGAGCGAGGGATGCAGTAAAGAAGGAATAGTGTATCTCAAAGGAGATACCCGTATCCCAAATGAAAATCTTGTCGTTTCCATAGAAACGTTACTCGATTTAGAAGGAGATGTCATAGAATCCATAGTATTTCATAGCGACGCAATTTCTGACTTAATTCGTCAGTGTGAGGGAGCGAGGGATGCAGTAAAGAAGGAATAGTGCATCGGAAAGGAGATACTCGTATTCCAAAACAAAATACTGTCGTTTCCATAGAAACATTACCCGATTTAGAAGGAGAAGTCATAGAACACATAATATTTCATACCGACACAATTTCTGTGTAAATTTGTCAATGTGAGGGGGCGAGCGATTCAGTAAAGAAGTAATAGTGCATCGGAAAGGAGATACTCGTATCCCAAAAGAAAATCCTGTCATTTCCATAGAAACGTTACGCGATTTTGTGGGAGATGTCATAGAACCCATTGTATTTCAGAGCGACGCAATTTCTGTGTTAATTCGTCAACGTGAGGGAGCGAGGGATGCAGTAAACAAGGAATATGCATCGGAAAGCAGATACTCGTATGCCAAAAGATAATCCTGTCGTTTCCATAGCAACGTTACTCGATTTAGAAGGAGATGTCATAGAACCCATAGTATTTCGTAGCGACGCAATTTCTGTGTTAATTCGTAAATGTGAGGGAGCGAGGGATGCAGTAAAGAAGCAATAGTGCATCGGAAAGGAGATACTCGTATCCCAAAAGAAAATCCTGTCGTTTCCATAGAAACGTCTCTCGATTTGGAAGGAGAAGTCATAGAACCCATAGTATTTCATAGCGATGCAATTTCTGTGTTAATTCGTCAATGTGAGGGAGTGACGGATGCAGTAAACAAGGAATAGTGCATCGGAAAGGAGATACTCGTATCCCAAAAGAAAATCTTGTCGTTTCCATAGAAACGTTACTCGATTGAGAAGGAGATGTCATTGAACACATATTATTTCAGAGCGACGCAATTTCTGTGTTAATTCGTCAATGTAAGGGAGCGAGGGATGCAGTAAAGAAGGAATAGTGCATCAGAAAGGGTATACTCGTATCCCAAAAGAAAATCCTGTCGTTTCCATAGAAACGTTACTCGATTTAGAAGGAGACGTCATAGAAACCATAATATTCCACAGCGACGGAATTTCTGTGTTAATTCGTCGATATGAGGGAGCGAGGGATGCAGTAAAGAAGGAATAGTGCATCTCAAAGGAGATACCCGTATCCCAAATGAAAATCTTGTTGTTTCCATAGAAACGTTACTCGATTTAGAAGGAGATGTCATAGAATCCATAGTATTTCATAGCGACGCAATTTCTGACTTAATTCGTCAATGTGAGGGAGCGAGGGATGCAGTAAAGAAGGAATAGTGCATCGGAAAGGATATACTCGTATCCCAAAAGAAAATCCTGTCGTTTCCATATAAACGTTACATGATTTAGAAGGAAAAGTCATAGAACCCATAGTATTTCATAGCGACCCAATTTCTGACTTAATTCGTCAATGTGAGGGAGCGAGGGATGCAGTAAAGAAGGAATAGTGCATCGGAAAGGAGATACTTGTATCCCAAAAGAAAATCCTGTCGTTTCCATAGAAACGTTACTCTATTTGGAAGGAGTTGTCATAGAACCCATAGTATTTCATAGCGACGCAATTTCTGTGTTGATTCGTAAATGTGAGGTATCGAAGGATACAGTAAAGAAGGAATAGTGCATCGGAAAGGAGATACTCGTATTCCAAAACAAAATACAGTCGTTTCCATAGAAACATTACCCGATTTAGAAGGAGAAGTCATAGAACACATAATATTTCATACCGACACAATTTCTGTGTAAATTTGTCAATGTGAGGTGGCGAGCGATTCAGTAAAGAAGGAATAGTGCATCGGAAAGGAGATACTCGTATCCCAAAAGAAAATCCTGTCATTTCCATAGAAACGTTACTCGATTTAGAAGGAGAAGTCATAGAAACCATAATATTCCCCAGCGACGCAATTTCTGTGTTAATTCGTCACTGTGAGGGAGCGAGGGATGCAGTAAGGAAGGAATAGTGCATCGGAAAGGAGATAGTGGTATCCCACAAGAATATACTGTCGTTTCCATAGAAACGTTACTCGATTTAGAAGAAGTAGTCATAGAACCCATAGTATTTCATAGCGACGCAATTTCTGTGTTAATTCGTCAATGTGAGGGAGCGAGGGATGCAGTAAGGAAGGAATAGTGCATCGGAATGGAGATAGTCTTATCCCAAAAGAAAATCCTGTCATTTCCATAGAAACGTTACTCGATTTAGAAGGAGATGTCATTGAGCCTATAGTATTTCATAGCGATGTAATTTCATTGATAATTCGTCAATGTGAGGGAATGAGGGATGCAGTAAAGAAGGAATAGTGCATCGGAAAGGAGATAGTCGTATCCCAAAAGAATATCCTGTCGGTTCCATAGGTACGTTACTCGATTTAGAAGGAGAAGTCATAGAACCCACAGTATTTCATAGCGACGCAATTTCTGTGATAATTCGTTAATGTGAGGGAGCGAGGGATGCAGTAAAGAAGGAATAGTGAATCGGAAAGGAGATACTCGAATCCCAAAAGAAAATCCTGTCGTTTCCATAGAAACGTATCTCTATTTGGAAGGAGTTGTCATAGAACCCACAGTATTTCATAGCGACGCAATTTCTGTGTCAATGCGTCAATGTGAGTGAGTGAGGGATGCAGTAACGAAGGAATAGTGCATAGGAAAGGAGATACTCGTATCCCAAAAGAAAATCCTGTCGTTTCCATAGAAACGGTACTCGATTTAGAAGGAAATGTCATAGAAGTCATAGTATTTCATAGCGCTTCAATTTCTGTGACTATTCGTCAATCTGAGGGAGCGAGGGATGCAGTAAAGCAGGAATAGTGCGTCGGAAAATAGATACTCGTATCCCAAAAGAAAATCCTGTCGTTTCCATAGAAACATTACTCGATTTAGAAGGAGAAGTCATAGAACCCATAGTATTTCATAGCGCTTCAATTTCTATGATAATTCGTTATGTGAGGGAGCGAGGGATGCAGTAAAGAAGGAATAGTGCATCGGAAAGGAGATAGTCCTATCCCAAAAGAATATCGAGTCGTTTGTATAGAAACTTTACTCGATTAAGAAGGAGATGTCATAGAACCCACAGTATTTCATAGCGACGCAATTTCAGTGTTAATTCGTCAATGTGAGGGAGCGATTGATGCAGTAAAGAAGGAATAGTGCATAGGAAAGGTGATACTCGTATCCCAAAAGAAAATCCTGTCGTTTCCATAGAAACGTTACTCGATTTTGTGGGAGATGTCATAGAACCCATTGTATTTCAGAGCGACGCAATTTCTGTGTTAATTCGTCAATGTGAGGGAGCGAGGGATGCAGTAAACAAGGAATATGCATCGGAGAGCAGATACTCGTATGTCAAAAGATAATCCTGTCGCTTCCATAGCAACGTTACTCGATTTAGAAGGAGATGTCATAGAACCCATAGTATATCGTAGCGACGCAATTTCTGTGTTAATTCGTAAATGTGAGGGAGCGAGGGATGCAGTAAAGAAGGAATAGTGCATCGGAAAGGAGATACTCGTATCCCAAAAGAAAATCCTGTCGTTTCCATAGAAACGTCTCTCGATTTGGAAGGAGAGGTCATAGAACCCATAGTATTTCATAGCGATGCAATTTCTGTGTTAATTCGTCAATGTGAGGGAGTGACGGATGCAGTAAAGAAGGAATAGTGCATCGGAAAGGAGACACTCGTATCCCAAAAGAAAATCTTGTCGTTTCCATAGAAACGTTACTCGATTGAGAAGGAGATGTCATTGAACCCATAGTATTTCAGAGCGACGCAATTTCTGTGTTAATTCGTCAATGTAAGGGAGCGAGGGATGCAGTAAAGAAGGAATAGTGCATCAGAAAGGATATACTCGTATCCGAAAAGAAAATCCTGTCGTTTCCATAGAAACGTTACTCGATTTAGAAGGAGACGTCATAGAAACCATAATATTCCACAGAGACGGAATTTCTGTGTTAATTCGTCGATGTGAGGGAGCGAGGGATGCAGTAAAGAAGGAATAGTGCATCTCAAAGGAGATACCCGTATCCCAAATGAAAATCTTGTCGTTTCCATAGAAACGTTACTCGATTTAGAAGGAGATGTCATAGAATCCATAGTATTTCATAGCGACGCAGTTTCTGACTTAATTCGTCAGTGTGAGGGAGCGAGGGATGCAGTAAAGAAGGAATAGTGCATCGGAAAGGAGATACTCGTATTCCAAAACAAAATACTGTCGTTTCCATAGAAACATTACCCGATTTAGAAGGAGAAGTCATAGAACACATAATATTTCATACCGACACAATTTCTGTGTAAATTTGTCAATGTGAGGGGGCGAGCGATTCAGTAAAGAAGTAATAGTGCATCGGAAAGGAGATACTCGTATCCCAAAAGAAAATCCTGTCATTTCCATAGAAACGTTACTCGATTTAGAAGGAGAAGTCATAGAAACAATGATATTCCACAGCGACGCAATTTCTGTGTTAATTCGTCGATGTGAGGGGGCGAGGGATGCAGTAAAGAAGGAATAGTGCATCGGAAAGGAGATACCCGTATCCCTAAAGAAAATCCTGTGTTTTCCATAGAAACGTTACTCGATTTAGAAGGAGATGTCATAGAATCCATAGTAATTCATAGCGACAAAATTTCTGTGTTAATTCGTCAATGTGATGGAGCGAGGGATGCAGTAAAGAAGGAATAGTGCATCGGAAAGGATACACTAGTATCCCAAAAGAAAATCCTGTCGTTTCCATAGAAACGTTACTCGATTTAGAAGGAGAAGTCATAGAAACCATAATATACCACAGCGACGCAATTTCTGTGTTAATTCGTCGATGTGAGGGAGCGAGGGATGCAGTAAAGAAGGAATAGTGCATCAGAAAGGAGATACTCGTATCCCAAAAAAAATACTGTGTCTTCCATAGAAACGTTACTCGATTTAGAAGGAGATGTCATAGAATCCATAGTATTTCATAGCGACGCAATTTCTGTGTTAATTCGTCAATGTGAGAGAGCGAGGGATGCAGTAAAGAAGGAATAGTGCATCAGAAAGGAGATACTCGTATCCCAAAAGAAAATCCTGTCGATTCCATAGAAACGTTACTCGATTTACAAGGAGAAGTCATAGACCCATAGTATTTCATAACGACGCAATTTCTGTGTTAATTCGTCAATGTGAGGGAGTGAGGGATGCAGTAAAGAAGGAATAGTGCATCGGAAAGGAGATACTCGTATCCCAGAAGAAAATCCTGTCGTTTCCATAGAAACGTTACTCGATTTAGAAGGAGAAGTCATAGAAACCATAATATTCCACAGCGACGCAATTTCTGTGTTAATTCGTCGATGTGAGGGAGCGAGGGATGCAGTAAAGAAGGAATAGTCCATCGGAAAGGAGATACCCGTATCCCAAAAGAAAATCCTTTCGTTTCCATAGAAACGTTACTCGATTTAGAAGGAGAAGTCATAGAACACATAGTTTTTCATAGCGCCGCTATTTCTGTGTTAATTCGTCACTGTGAGGGAGCGAGGGATGCAGTAAAGAAGGAATAGTGGATCGGAAAGGAGAGACTCGTATCCCAAAAGAAAATCCTGTCGATTCCATAGAAACGTTACTCGATTTAGAAGGAGAAGTCATAGAACACATTGTATTTCATACCGACGCAATTTCTGTGTTAATTCGTCAATGTGAGGGAGCAAGGGATAAAGTAAGGAAGGAATAGTGCATCGGAAAGGAGATTGTCGTATCCCAAAAGAAAATCCTTTCGTTTCCATAGAAACGTTACTCGATTTAGAAGGATAAGTCATAGAAACCATAATATTCCACAGCGACGCAATTTCTGTGTTAATTCGTCGATGTGAGGGAGCGAGGGATGCAGTAAACAAGGAATAGTGCATCGGAAAGAAGATACCCGTATCCCAAAAGAAAATCCTTTCGTTTCCATAGAAACGTTACTCGATTTAGATGAAGTAGTCATAGAACACATAGTATTTCATAGCGTCGCAAATTTCTGTGTTAATTCGTCAATGTGAGGGAGCGAGGGATGCAGTAAAGAAGGAATAGTGCATCGGAAAGGATATACTCGTATTCCCAAAGAAAATCCTGTCGTTTCCATAGAAACGTTACTCGATTTAGAAGGAGAAGTCATAGAACACATAGTGTTTCATACCGACGCAATTTCTGTGTTAATTCGTCAATGTGAGGGAGCGAGGGATGCAGTAAAGAAGGAATAGTGCATCGGAAAGGATATACTCGTATCCCAAAAGAAAGTCCTGTCGTTTCCTTAGATACGTTACTCGATTTAGAAGGAGAAGTCATAGAAACCATAATATTTCACAGCGACGCAATTTCTGTGTTAATTCGTCGATGTGAGGGAGCGAGGGATGCAGTAAAGAAGGAACAGTGCATCGGAAAGGAGATACCCGTATCCCAAAAGAAATTCCTGTCGTTTCCATAGAAACATTACTCGATTTAGAAGGAGAAGTCATAGAACACATAGTATTTCATAGCGGCGCTATTTCTGTGTTAATTCGTCAACGTGAGGGAGCGAGGGATGCAGTAAAGAAGGAATAGTGCATCGGAAAGGATATAGTCCAATCACAAAAGAAAATCCTGTCGTTTCCATAGAAACGTTGCTCGATTTAGAAGGAGAAGTCATAGAACACATAGTATTTCATACCGACGCAATTTCTGTGTTAATTCGTCAATGTGAGGGAGCGAGGGATGCAGTAAAGAAGGGACAGTGCATCGGAAAGGAGATAGACGTATCCCAAAAGAAAATCCTTTCGATTCCATAGAAACGTCACTCGATTTAGAAGACGAAGTCATAAAACACATAGTATTTCATAACGACGCAATTTCTGTGTTAATTCGTCAATGTGAGGGAGCGAGGGATGCAGTAAAGAAGGAATAGTGCATCGGAAAGAATATGCTCGTATCCCAAAAGAAAATCCTGTCGTTTCCATAGAAACGTTACTCGATTAAAAGGAGAAGTCATAGAACACATAGTATTTCATACCGACGCATTTTCTGTGTTAATTCGTCAATGTGAGGGAGCAAGGGATGCAGTAAAGAAGGAATAGTGCATCGGAAAGGATATACTCGTATCCCAAAAGAAAATCCTGTCGTTTGCATAGAAACGTTACCCGATTTAGAAGGAGAAGTCATAGAAACCATAATATTCCACAGCGACGCAATTTCTGTGTTAATTCGTCGATGTGAGGGAGCGAGGGATGCAGTAAAGAAGGAATAGTGCATCAGAAAGGAGATACCCGTATCGCAAAAGAAAATCCTGTCGTTTCCATAGAAACGTTACTCGATTTAGAAGGAGATGACATAGAATCCATAGTATTTCATAGCGACGCAATTTCTGTGTTAATTCGTCAATGTGAGGGAGCGAGGGATGCAGTAAAGAAGGAATAGTGCATCGGAAAGGAGATACTCGTTTCCCAAAAGAAAATCCTTTCGTTTCCATAGAAACGTTACTCGATTTAGAAGGAGAAGTCATAGAAACCATAATACTCCACAGCGACGCAATTTCTGTGTTAATTCGTCGATGTGAGGGAGCGAGGGATGCAGTAAAGAAGGAATAGTCCATCGGAAAGGAGTTACCCGTATCCCAAAAGAAAATCCTGTGTTTTCCATAGAAACGTTACTCGATTTAGAAGGAGAGGTCATAGAATATATAGTTTTTCATAGCGACGCAATTTCTGTGTTAATTCGTCAATGTGAGGGAGCGAGGGATGCAGTAAAGAAGGAATAGTGCATCAGAAAGGAGATACTAGTATCCCAAAAGAAAATCCTGTCGATTCCATAGAAACGCTACTCGATTTAGAAGGAGAAGTCATAGAACCCATAGTATTTCATAACGACGCAATTTCTGCGATAGTTCGTCAATGTGAGGGAGCGGGGGATGCAGCAAAGAAGGAATAGTGCATCGGAAAGGAGATAGTCGTAACCCAAAAGAAAATCCTTTCGCTTCCATAGAAAAGTTACTCGATTTAGAAGGAGAAGTCATAGAACACATAGTATTTCATAGCGCCGCTATTTCTGTGTTAATTCGTCACTGTGAGGGAGCGAGGGATGCAGTAAAGAAGGAATAGTGCATCGGAAAGGAGATACTCGTATCACAAAAGAAAATCCTGTCGATTCCACAGAAACGTTACTCGATTTAGAAGGAGAAGTCATAGAACACATAGTATTTCGTACCGACGCAATTTCTGTGTTAATTCGTCAATGTGAGGGAGCAAGGGATAAAGTAAAGAAGGAATAGTGCATCGGAAAGGATACACTCGTATACCAAAAGAAAATCCTGTCGTTTCCATAGAAACGTTACTCGATTTAGAAGGAGAAGTCATAGAACACATAGTATTTCATAACGACGTAATTTCTGTGTTAATTCGTCAATGTGAGGGAGCGAGGGATGCAGTAAAGAAGAAATAGTGCATCGGAAAGGATATACTCGTATCCCAAAAGAAAATCCTGTCGTTTCCATAGAAACATTAATCGATTTAGAAGGAGAAGTCATAGAACCCATAGTATTTCATACCGACGCAATTTCTGTGTTAATTCGTCAATGTGAGGGAGCGAGGGATGCAGTAAATAAGGAATAGTGCATCGGAAAGGATATACTCGTATCCCAAAAGAAAATCCTGTCGATTCCACAGAAACGTTACTCGATTTAGAAGGAGAAGTCATAGAACACATAGTATTTCGTACCGACGCAATTTCTGTGTTAATTCGTCAATGTGAGGGAGCGAGGGATGCAGTAAAGAAGGAGTAGTGCATCGGAAAGGAGATAGTCGTATCGCAAAAGAAAATCCTTTCGTTTCCATAGAAACGTTACTCGATTTAGAAGGAGATGTCATAGAATCCATAGTATTTCATAGCGACAAAGTTTCTGTGTTAATTCGTCAATGTGAGGGAGCGAGGGATGCAGTAAAGAAGGAATAGTGCATCTGAAAGGATATACTAGTATCCCAAAAGAAAATCCTGTCGTTTCCATAGAAACATTAATCGATTTAGAAGGAGAAGTCATAGAACCCATAGTATTTCATACCGACGCAATTTCTGTGTTAATTCGTCAATGTGAGGGAGCGAGGGATGCAGTAAAGAAGGAATAGTGAATCGGAAAGGAGTTACCCGTATCCCAAAAGAAAATCTTGTCGTTTCCATAGAAACGTTACTCGATTTAGAAGGAGATGTCATGGAACCCATAGTATTTCATAGCGACGCAATTTCTGTATTAATTCGTCAATGTGAGGGAGCGAGGGATGCAGTAAAGAAGGAATAGTGCATCGGAAAGGAGATAGTCGTATCGCAAAAGAAAATCCTTTCGTTTCCATAGAAACGTTACTCGATTTAGAAGGAAATGTCATAGAATCCATAGTATTTCATAGCGACAAAATTTCTGTGTTAATTCGTCAATGTGAGGTAGCGAGGGATGCAGTAAAGAAGGAATAGTGCATCGGAAAGGATATACTAGTATCCCAAAAGAAAATCCTGTCGTTTCCACAGAAACGTTACTCGATTTAGAAGGAGAAGTCATAGAAACCATAATATTGCACAGCGACGCAATTTCTGTGTTAATTCGTCGATATGAGGGAGCGAGGGATGCAGTAAAGAAGGAATAGTGCATCAGAAAGGAGATACTCGTATCCCAAAAGAAAATACTGTGTTTTCCATAGAAACGTTACTCGATTTAGAAGGAGATGTCATAGAATCCATAGTATTTCATAGCGACGCAATTTCTGTGTTAATTCGTCAATGTGAGGGAGCGAGGGATGCAGTAAAGAAGGAATAGTGCATCAGAAAGGAGATACTCGTATCCCAAAAGAAAATCCTGTCGATTCCATAGAAATTTACTCGATTTAGAAGGAGAAGTCATAGAACCTATAGTATTTCATAACGACGCAATTTCTGTGTTAATTCGTCAATGTGAGGGAGTGAGGGATGCAGTAAAGAAGGAATAGTGCATCGGAAAGGAGATACTCGTATCCCAAAAGATAATCCTTTCGTTTCCATAGAAACGTTACTCGATTTAGAAGGAGAAGTCATAGAAACCATAATATTCCACAGCGACGCAATTTCTGTGTTAATTCGTCGATGTGAGGGAGCGAGGGATGCAGTAAAGAAGGAATAGTCCATCGGAAAGGAGATACCCGTATCCCAAAAGAAGATCCTGTCGTTTCCATAGAAACGTTACTCGATTTAGAAGGAGATGTCATAGATTCCATAGTATTTCATAGCGACGCAATTTCTGTGTTAATTCGTCAATGTGAGGGAGCGAGGGATGCAGTAAACAACGAATAGTGCATCGGAAAGGAGATACCCGTATCCCAAAAGAAAATCCTTTCGTTTAAATAAAAACGTTACTCGATTTAGATGAAGTAGTCATAGAACACATAGTATGTCATAGCGACCCAATTTCTGTGTTAATTCGTCAATGTGAGGGAGCGAGGGATGCAGTAAAGAAGGAATAGTGCATCGGAAAGGATATACTCGTATCCCAAAAGAAAATCCTGTCGTTTCCATAGAAACGTTACTCGATTTAGAAGGAGAAGTCATAGAACCCATAGGCCGGCCGGAGTAGCCGTGCGGGTCTAGGCGCTACAGTTTGGAACCGAGAAACCGCTACGGTCACAGGTTCGAATCCTGCCTTGGGCATGGATATGTGTGATGTCCTTAGGTTAGTTAGGTTTAATTAGTTCTAAGTTCTAGGCGACTCATGACCTCAGAAGTTAAGTCGCATAGTGCTCAGAACCATTTGAGACATAGAACCCATAGTATTTCATAACGACGCAATTTCTGTGTTAATTCGTCGATCTGAGGGAGCGAGGGATGCAGTAAAGAAGGAATAGTCCATCGGAAAGGAGATATCCGTATCCCAAAAGAAAATCCTGTGTTTTCCATAGAAACGTTACTCGATTTAGAAGGAGATGTCATAGAATCCATAGTATTTCATAGCGACGCAATTTCTGTGTTAATTCGTCAATGTGAGGGAGCGAGGGATGCAGTAAAGAAGGAATAGTGAATCAGAAAGGAGATACTCGTATCCCAAAAGAAAATCCTTTTGTTTCCATAGAAACGTTACTCGATTTAGAAGGATAAGTCATAGAAACCATAATATTCCACAGCGACGCAATTTCTGTGTTAATTCGTCGATGTGAGGGAGCGAGGGATGCAGTAAACAAGGAATAGTGCATCGGAAAGAAGATACCCGTATCCCAAAAGAAAATCCTTTCGTTTCCATAGAAACGTTACTAGATTTAGATGAAGTAGTCATAGAACACATAGTATTTCATAGCGTCGCAATTTCTGTGTTAATTCGTCAATGTGAGGGAGCGAGGGATGCAGTAAAGAAGGAATAGTGCATCGGAAAGGATATACTCGTATTCCCAAAGAAAATCCTGTCGTTTCCATAGAAACGTTACTCGATTTAGAATGAGAAGTCATAGAACACATAGTGTTTCATACCGACGCAATTTCTGTGTTAATTCGTCAATGTGAGGGAGCGAGGGATGCAGTAAAGAAGGAATAGTGCATCGGAAAGGATATACTCGTATCCCAAAAGAAAGTCCTGTCGTTTCCTTAGATACGTTACTCGATTTAGAAGGAGAAGTCATAGAAACCATAATATTTCACAGCGACGCAATTTCTGTGTTAATTCGTCGATGTGAGGGAGCGAGGGATGCAGTAAAGAAGGAACAGTGCATCTGAAAGGAGATACCCGTATCCCAAAAGAAAATCTTGTCGTTTCCATAGAAACATTACTCGATTTAGAAGGAGAAGTCATAGAACACATAGTATTTCATAGCGGCGCTATTTCTGTGTTAATTCGTCAACGTGAGGGAGCGAGGGATGCAGTAAAGAAGGAATAGTGCATCGGAAAGGATATAGTCCAATCACAAAAGAAAATCCTGTCGTTTCCATAGAAACGTTGCTCGATTTAGAAGGAGAAGTCATAGAACACATAGTATTTCATACCGACGCAATTTCTGTGTTAATTCGTCAATGTGAGGGAGCGAGGGATGCAGTAAAGAAGGAATAGTGCATCGGAAAGGAGATAGACGTATCCCAAAAGAAAATCCTTTCGTTTCCATAGAAACGTCACTCGATTTAGAAGACGAAGTCATAAAACACATAGTATTTCATAACGACGCAATTTCTGTGTTAATTCGTCAATGTGAGGGAGCGAGGGATGCAGTAAAGAAGGAATAGTGCATCGGAAAGGATATACTCGTATCCCAAAAGAAAATCCTGTCGTTTGCATAGAAACGTTACCCGATTTAGAAGGAGAAGTCATAGAAACCATAATATTCCACAGCGACGCAATTTCTGTGTTAATTCGTCGATGTGAGGGAGCGAGGGATGTAGTAAAGAAGGAATAGTGCATCAGAAAGGAGATACCCGTATCCCAAAAGAAAATCCTGTCGTTTCCATAGAAACGTTACTCGATTTAGAAGGAGATGACATAGAATCCATAGTATTTCATAGCGACGCAATTTCTGTGTTAATTCGTCAATGTGAGGGAGCGAGGGATGCAGTAAAGAAGGAATAGTGCATCGGAAAGGAGATACTCGTATCCCAAAAGAAAATCCTTTCGTTTCCATAGAAACGTTACTCGATTTAGAAGGAGAAGTCATAGAAACCATAATACTCCACAGCGACGCAATTTCTGTGTTAATTCGTCGATGTGAGGGAGCGAGGGATGCAGTAAAGAAGGAATAGTCCATCGGAAAGGAGATAGTCGTAACCCAAAAGAAAATCCTTTCGCTTCCATAGAAAAGTTACTCGATTTAGAAGGAGAAGTCATAGAACACATAGTATTTCATAGCGCCGCTATTTCTGTGTTAATTCGTCACTGTGAGGGAGCGAGGGATGCAGTGAAGAAGGAATAGTGCATCGGAAAGGAGATACCCGTATCCCAAAAGAAAATCCTGTGTTTTCCATAGAAACGTTACTCGATTTAGAAGGAGAGGTCATAGAATCCATAGTTTTTCATAGCGACGCAATTTCTGTTTTAATTCGTCAATGTGAGGGAGCGAGGGATGCAGTAAAGAAGGAATAGTGCATCAGAAAGGAGATACTAGTATCCCAAAAGAAAATCCTGTCGATTCCATAGAAACGCTACTCGATTTAGAAGGAGAAGTCATAGAACCCATAGTATTTCATAACGACGCAATTTCTGCGTTAGTTCGTCAATGTGAGGGAGCGGGGGATGCAGCAAAGAAGGAATAGTGCATCGGAAAGGAGATAGTCGTAACCCAAAAGAAAATCCTTTCGCTTCCATAGAAAAGTTACTCGATTTAGAAGGAGAAGTCATAGAACACATAGTATTTCATAGCGCCGCTATTTCTGTGTTAATTCGTCACTGTGAGGGAGCGAGGGATGCAGTGAAGAAGGAATAGTGCATCGGAAAGGAGATACTCGTATCCCAAAAGAAAATCCTGTCGATTCCACAGAAACGTTACTCGATTTAGAAGGAGAAGTCATAGAACACATAGTATTTCGTACCGACGCAATTTCTGTGTTAATTCGTCAATGTGAGGGAGCAAGGGATAAAGTAAAGAAGGAATAGTGCATCGGAAAGGATACACTCGTATACCAAAAGAAAATCCTGTCGTTTCCATAGAAACGTTACTCGATTTAGAAGGAGAAGTCATAGAACACATAGTATTTCATAACGACGTAATTTCTGTGTTAATTCGTCAATGTGAGGGAGCGAGGGATGCAGTAAAGAAGGAATAGTGCATCGGAAAGGATATACTCGTATCCCAAAAGAAAATCCTGTCGTTTCCATAGAAACATTAATCGATTTAGAAGGAGAAGTCATAGAACCCATAGTATTTCATACCGACGCAATTTCTGTGTTAATTCGTCAATGTGAGGGAGCGAGGGATGCAGTAAAGAAGGAATAGTGCATCGGAAAGGATATACTCGTATCCCAAAAGAAAATCCTGTCGATTCCACAGAAACGTTACTCGATTTAGAAGGAGAAGTCATAGAACACATAGTATGTCGTACCGACGCAATTTCTGTGTTAATTCGTCAATGTGAGGGAGCGAGGGATGCAGTAAAGAAGGAGTAGTGCATCGGAAAGGAGATAGTCGTATCGCAAAAGAAAATCCTTTCGTTTCCATAGAAACGTTACTCGATTTAGAAGGAGATGTCATAGAATCCATAGTATTTCATAGCGACAAAGTTTCTGTGTTAATTCGTCAATGTGAGGGAGCGAGGGATGCAGTAAAGAAGGAATAGTGCATCTGAAAGGATATACTAGTATCCCAAAAGAAAATCCTGTCGTTTCCATAGAAACATTAATCGATTTAGAAGGAGAAGTCATAGAACCCATAGTATTTCATACCGACGCAATTTCTGTGTTAATTCGTCAATGTGAGGGAGCGAGGGATGCAGTAAAGAAGGAATAGTGCATCGGAAAGGAGTTACCCGTATCCCAAAAGAAAATCTTGTCCTTTCCATAGAAACGTTACTCGATTCAGAAGGAGATGTCATAGAATCCACAGTATTTCATAGCGACGCAATTTCTGTGTTAATTCGTCAATGTGAGGGAGCGAGGGATGCAGTAAAGAAGGAATAGTGCATCGGAAAGGATATACTCGTATCCCAAAGGAAAATCCTGTCGTTTCCATAGAAACGTTACTCGATTTAGAAGGAGATGTCATGGAACCCATAGTATTTCATAGCGACGCAATTTCTGTATTAATTCGTCAATGTGAGGGAGCGAGGGATGCAGTAAAGAAGGAATAGTGCATCGGAAAGGAGATAGTCGTATCGCAAAAGAAAATCCTTTCGTTTCCATAGAAACGTTACTCGATTTCGAAGGAAATGTCATAGAATCCATAGTATTTCATAGCGACAAAATTTCTGTGTTAATTCGTCAATGTGAGGGAGCGAGGGATGCAGTAAAGAAGGAATAGTGCATCGGAAAGGATATACTAGTATCCCAAAAGAAAATCCTGTCGTTTCCACAGAAACGTTACTCGATTTAGAAGGAGAAGTCATAGAAACCATAATATTCCACAGCGACGCAATTTCTGTGTTAATTCGTCGATATGAGGGAGCGAGGGATGCAGTAAAGAAGGAATAGTGCATCAGAAAGGAGATACTCGTATCCCAAAAGAAAATACTGTGTTTTCCATAGAAACGTTACTCGATTTAGAAGGAGATGTCATAGAATCCATAGTATTTCATAGCGACGCAATTTCTGTGTTAATTCGTCAATGTGAGGGAGCGAGGGATGCAGTAAAGAAGGAATAGTGCATCAGAAAGGAGATACTCGTATCCCAAAAGAAAATCCTGTCGATTCCATAGAAATTTACTCGATTTAGAAGGAGAAGTCATAGAACCTATAGTATTTCATAACGACGCAATTTCTGTGTTAATTCGTCAATGTGAGGGAGTGAGGGATGCAGTAAAGAAGGAATAGTGCATCGGAAAGGAGATACTCGTATCCCAAAAGATAATCCTTTCGTTTCCATAGAAACGTTACTCGATTTAGAAGGAGAAGTCATAGAAACCATAATATTCCACAGCGACGCAATTTCTGTGTTAATTCGTCGATGTGAGGGAGCGAGGGATGCAGTAAAGAAGGAATAGTCCATCGGAAAGGAGATACCCGTATCCCAAAAGAAGATCGTGTCGTTTCCATAGAAACGTTACTCGATTTAGAAGGAGATGTCATAGAATCCATAGTATTTCATAGCGACGCAATTTCTGTGTTAATTCGTCAATGTGAGGGAGCGAGCGATGCAGTAAAGAAGGAATAGTGCATCGGAAAGGATATACTCGTATCCCAAAAGAAAATCCTGTCGTTTCCATAGAAACGTTACTCGATGTAGAAGGAGAAGTCATAGAAACCATAATATTCCACAGCGACGCAATTTCTGTGTTAATTCGTCGATGTGAGGAAGCGAGGGATGCAGTAAACAACGAATAGTGCATCGGAAAGGAGATACCCGTATCCCAAAAGAAAATCCTTTCGTTTAAATAAAAACGTTACTCGATTTAGATGAAGTAGTCATAGAACACATAGTATGTCATAGCGACCCAATTTCTATGTTAATTCGTCAATGTGAGGGAGCGAGGGATGCAGTAAAGAAGGAATAGTGCATCGGAAAGGATATACTCGTATCCCAAAAGAAAATCCTGTCGTTTCCATAGAAACGTTACTCGATTTAGAAGGAGAAGTCATAGAACCCATAGGCCGGCCGGAGTAGCCGTGCGGTTCTAGGCGCTACAGTTTCAAACCGAGCAACCGCTACGGACGCAGGTTCGAATCCTGCCTTGGGCATGGATATGTGTGATGTCCTTAGGTTAGTTAGGTTTAATTAGTTCTAAGTTCTAGGCGACTCATGACCTCAGAAGTTAAGTCGCATAGTGCTCAGAACCATTTGAGACATAGAACCCATAGTATTTCATAACGACGCAATTTCTGTGTTAATTCGTCGATCTGAGGGAGCGAGGGATGCAGTAAAGAAGGAATAGTCCATCGGAAAGGAGATACTCGTATCCCAAAAGAAAATCCTTTCGTTTCCATAGAAACGTTACTCGATTTAGAAGGAGAAGTCATAGAAACCATAATACTCCACAGCGACGCAATTTCTGTGTTAATTCGTCGATGTGAGGGAGCGAGGGATGCAGTAAAGAAGGAATAGTCCATCGGAAAGGAGTTACCCGTATCCCAAAAGAAAATCCTGTGTTTTCCATAGAAACGTTACTCGATTTAGAAGGAGAGGTCATAGAATCCATAGTTTTTCATAGCGACGCAATTTCTGTGTTAATTCGTCAATGTGAGGGAGCGAGGGATGCAGTAAAGAAGGAATAGTGCATCAGAAAGGAGATACTAGTATCCCAAAAGAAAATCCTGTCGATTCCATAGAAACGCTACTCGATTTAGAAGGAGAAGTCATAGAACCCATAGTATTTCATAACGACGCAATTTCTGCGTTAGTTCGTCAATGTGAGGGAGCGGGGGATGCAGCAAAGAAGGAATAGTGCATCGGAAAGGAGATAGTCGTAACCCAAAAGAAAATCCTTTCGCTTCCATAGAAAAGTTACTCGATTTAGAAGGAGAAGTCATAGAACACATAGTATTTCATAGCGCCGCTATTTCTGTGTTAATTCGTCACTGTGAGGGAGCGAGGGATGCAGTAAAGAAGGAATAGTGCATCGGAAAGGAGATACTCGTATCCCAAAAGAAAATCCTGTCGATTCCACAGAAACGTTACTCGATTTAGAAGGAGAAGTCATAGAACACATAGTATTTCGTACCGACGCAATTTCTGTGTTAATTCGTCAATGTGAGGGAGCAAGGGATAAAGTAAAGAAGGAATAGTGCATCGGAAAGGATACACTCGTATACCAAAAGAAAATCCTGTCGTTTCCATAGAAACGTTACTCGATTTAGAAGGAGAAGTCATAGAACACATAGTATTTCATAACGACGTAATTTCTGTGTTAATTCGTCAATGTGAGGGAGCGAGGGATGCAGTAGAGAAGGAATAGTGCATCGGAAAGGATATACTCGTATCCCAAAAGAAAATCCTGTCGTTTCCATAGAAACATTAATCGATTTAGAAGGAGAAGTCATAGAACCCATAGTATTTCATACCGACGCAATTTCTGTGTTAATTCGTCAATGTGAGGGAGCGAGGGATGCAGTAAAGAAGGAATAGTGCATCGGAAAGGATATACTCGTATCCCAAAAGAAAATCCTGTCGATTCCACAGAAACGTTACTCGATTTAGAAGGAGAAGTCATAGAACACATAGTATTTCGTACCGACGCAATTTCTGTGTTAATTCGTCAATGTGAGGGAGCGAGGGATGCAGTAAAGAAGGAGTAGTGCATCGGAAAGGAGATAGTCGTATCGCAAAAGAAAATCCTTTCGTTTCCATAGAAACGTTACTCGATTTAGAAGGAGATGTCATAGAATCCATAGTATTTCATAGCGACAAAGTTTCTGTGTTTATTCGTCAATGTGAGGGAGCGAGGGATGCAGTAAAGAAGGAATAGTGCATCTGAAAGGATATACTAGTATCCCAAAAGAAAATCCTGTCGTTTCCATAGAAACATTAATCGATTTAGAAGGAGAAGTCATAGAACCCATAGTATTTCATACCGACGCAATTTCTGTGTTAATTCGTCAATGTGAGGGAGCGAGGGATGCAGTAAAGAAGGAATAGTGCATCGGAAAGGAGTTACCCGTATCCCAAAAGAAAATCTTGTCCTTTCCATAGAAACGTTACTCGATTCAGAAGGAGATGTCATAGAATCCACAGTATTTCATAGCGACGCAATTTCTGTGTTAATTCGTCAATGTGAGGGAGCGAGGGATGCAGTAAAGAAGGAATAGTGCATCGGAAAGGATATACTCGTATCCCAAAGGAAAATCCTGTCGTTTCCATAGAAACGTTACTCGATTTAGAAGGAGATGTCATGGAACCCATAGTATTTCATAGCGACGCAATTTCTGTATTAATTCGTCAATGTGAGGGAGCGAGGGATGCAGTAAAGAAGGAATAGTGCATCGGAAAGGAGATAGTCGTATCGCAAAAGAAAATCCTTTCGTTTCCATAGAAACGTTACTCGATTTAGAAGGAAATGTCATAGAATCCATAGTATTTCATAGCGACAAAATTTCTGTGTTAATTCGTCAATGTGAGGGAGCGAGGGATGCAGTAAAGAAGGAATAGTGCATCGGAAAGGATATACTAGTATCCCAAAAGAAAATCCTGTCGTTTCCACAGAAACGTTACTCGATTTAGAAGGAGAAGTCATAGAAACCATAATATTCCACAGCGACGCAATTTCTGTGTTAATTCGTCGATATGAGGGATCGAGGGATGCAGTAAAGAAGGAATAGTGCATCAGAAAGGAGATACTCGTATCCCAAAAGAAAATACTGTGTTTTCCATAGAAACGTTACTCGATTTAGAAGGAGATGTCATAGAATCCATAGTATTTCATAGCGACGCAATTTCTGTGTTAATTCGTCAATGTGAGGGACCGAGGGATGCAGTAAAGAAGGAATAGTGCATCAGAAAGGAGATACTCGTATCCCAAAAGAAAATCCTGTCGATTCCATAGAAATTTACTCGATTTAGAAGGAGAAGTCATAGAACCTATAGTATTTCATAACGACGCAATTTCTGTGTTAATTCGTCAATGTGAGGGAGTGAGGGATGCAGTAAAGAAGGAATAGTGCATCGGAAAGGAGATACTCGTATCCCAAAAGATAATCCTTTCGTTTCCATAGAAACGTTACTCGATTTAGAAGGAGAAGTCATAGAAACCATAATATTCCACAGCGACGCAATTTCTGTGTTAATTCGTCGATGTGAGGGAGCGAGGGATGCAGTAAAGAAGGAATAGTCCATCGGAAAGGAGATACCCGTATCCCAAAAGAAGATCCTGTCGTTTCCATAGAAACGTTACTCGATTTAGAAGGAGATGTCATAGAATCCATAGTATTTCATAGCGACGCAATTTCTGTGTTAATTCGTCAATGTGAGGGAGCGAGCGATGCAGTAAAGAAGGAATAGTGCATCGGAAAGGATATACTCGTATCCCAAAAGAAAATCCTGTCGTTTCCATAGAAACGTTACTCGATTTAGAAGGAGAAGTCATAGAAACCATAATATTCCACAGCGACGTAATTTCTGTGTTAATTCGTCGATGTGAGGGAGCGAGGGATGCAGTAAACAACGAATAGTGCATCGGAAAGGAGATACCCGTATCCCAAAAGAAAATCCTTTCGTTTAAATAAAAACGTTACTCGATTTAGATGAAGTAGTCATAGAACACATAGTATGTCATAGCGACCCAATTTCTATGTTAATTCGTCAATGTGAGGGAGCGAGGGATGCAGTAAAGAAGGAATAGTGCATCGGAAAGGATATACTCGTATCCCAAAAGAAAATCCTGTCGTTTCCATAGAAACGTTACTCGATTTAGAAGGAGAAGTCATAGAACACATAGTATTTCATACCGACGCAATTTCTGTGTTAATTCGTCAATGTGAGGGAGCGAGGGATGCAGTAAAGAAGGAATAGTGCATCGGAAAGGATATACTCGTATCCCAAAAGAAAGTCCTGTGTTTTCCATAGAAACGTTACTCGATTTAGAAGGAGATGTCATAGAATCCATAGTATTTCATAGCGACGCAATTTCTGTGTTAATTCGTCAATGTGAGGGAGCGAGGGATGCAGTAAAGAAGGAATAGTGAATCAGAAAGGAGATACTCGTATCCCAAAAGAAAATCCTTTCGTTTCCATAGAAACGTTACTCGATTTAGAAGGATAAGTCATAGAAACCATAATATTCCACAGCGACGCAATTTCTGTGTTAATTCGTCGATGTGAGGGAGCGAGGGATGCAGTAAACAAGGAATAGTGCATCGGAAAGAAGATACCCGTATCCCAAAAGAAAATCCTTTCGTTTCCATAGAAACGTTACTCGATTTAGATGAAGTAGTCATAGAACACATAGTATTTCATAGCGTCGCAATTTCTGTGTTAATTCGTCAATGTGAGGGAGCGAGGGATGCAGTAAAGAAGGAATAGTGCATCGGAAAGGATATACTCGTATTCCCAAAGAAAATCCTGTCGTTTCCATAGAAACGTTACTCGATTTAGAATGAGAAGTCATAGAACACATAGTGTTTCATACCGACGCAATTTCTGTGTTAATTCGTCAATGTGAGGGAGCGAGGGATGCAGTAAAGAAGGAATAGTGCATCGGAAAGGATATACTCGTATCCCAAAAGAAAGTCCTGTCGTTTCCTTAGATACGTTACTCGATTTAGAAGGAGAAGTCATAGAAACCATAATATTTCACAGCGACGCAATTTCTGTGTTAATTCGTCGATGTGAGGGAGCGAGGGATGCAGTAAAGAAGGAACAGTGCATCGGAAAGGAGATAACCGGATCCCAAAAGAAAATCCTGTCGTTTCCATAGAAACATTACTCGATTTAGAAGGAGAAGTCATAGAACACATAGTATTTCATAGCGCCGCTATTTCTGTGTTAATTCGTCAACGTGAGGGAGCGAGGGATGCAGTAAAGAAGGAATAGTGCATCGGAAAGGATATAGTCCAATCACAAAAGAAAATCCTGTCGTTTCCATAGAAACGTTGCTCGATTTAGAAGGAGAAGTCATAGAACACATAGTATTTCATACCGACGCAATTTCTGTGTTAATTCGTCAATGTGAGGGAGCGAGGGATGCAGTAAAGAAGGAATAGTGCATCGGAAAGGAGATAGACGTATCCCAAAAGAAAATCCTTTCGTTTCCATAGAAACGTCACTCGATTTAGAAGACGAAGTCATAAAACACATAGTATTTCATAACGACGCAATTTCTGTGTTAATTCGTCAATGTGAGGGAGCGAGGGATGCAGTAAAGAAGGAGTAGTGCATCGGAAAGGATATGCTCGTATCCCAAAAGAAAATCCTGTCGTTTCCATAGAAACGTTACTCGATTAAAAGGAGAAGTCATAGAACACATAGTATTTCATACCGACGCATTTTCTGTGTTAATTCGTCAATGTGAGGGAGCGAGGGATGCAGTAAAGAAGGAATAGTGCATCGGAAAGGATATACTCGTATCCCAAAAGAAAATCCTGTCGTTTGCATAGAAACGTTACCCGATTTAGAAGGAGAAGTCATAGAAACCATAATATTCCACAGCGACGCAATTTCTGTGTTAATTCGTCGATGTGAGGGAGCGAGGGATGCAGTAAAGAAGGAATAGTGCATCAGAAAGGAGATACCCGTATCCCAAAAGAAAATCCTGTCGTTTCCATAGAAACGTTACTCGATTTAGAAGGAGATGACATAGAATCCATAGTATTTCATAGCGACGCAATTTCTGTGTTAATTCGTCAATGTGAGGGAGCGAGGGATGCAGTAAAGAAGGAATAGTGCATCGGAAAGGAGATACTCGTATCCCAAAAGAAAATCCTTTCGTTTCCATAGAAACGTTACTCGATTTAGAAGGAGAAGTCATAGAAACCATAATACTCCACAGCGACGCAATTTCTGTGTTAATTAGGCGATGTGAGGGAGCGAGGGATGCAGTAAAGAAGGAATAGTCCATCGGAAAGGAGTTACCCGTATCCCAAAAGAAAATCCTGTGTTTTCCATAGAAACGTTACTCGATTTAGAAGGAGAGGTCATAGAATTCATAGTTTTTCATAGCGACGCAATTTCTGTGTTAATTCGTCAATGTGAGGGAGCGAGGGATGCAGTAAAGAAGGAATAGTGCATCAGAAAGGAGATACTAGTATCCCAAAAGAAAATCCTGTCGATTCCATAGAAACGCTACTCGATTTAGAAGGAGAAGTCATAGAACCCATAGTATTTCATAACGACGCAATTTCTGCGTTAGTTCGTCAATGTGAGGGAGCGGGGGATGCAGCAAAGAAGGAATAGTGCATCGGAAAGGAGATAGTCGTAACCCAAAAGAAAATCCTTTCGCTTCCATAGAAAAGTTACTCGATTTAGAAGGAGAAGTCATAGAACACATAGTATTTCATAGCGCCGCTATTTCTGTGTTAATTCGTCACTGTGAGGGAGCGAGGGATGCAGTAAAGAAGGAATAGTGCATCGGAAAGGAGATACTCGTATCCCAAAAGAAAATCCTGTCGATTCCACAGAAACGTTACTCGATTTAGAAGGAGAAGTCATAGAACACATAGTATTTCGTACCGACGCAATTTCTGTGTTAATTCGTCAATGTGAGGGAGCAAGGGATAAAGTAAAGAAGGAATAGTGCATCGGAAAGGATACACTCGTATACCAAAAGAAAATCCTGTCGTTTCCATAGAAACGTTACTCGATTTAGAAGGAGAAGTCATAGAACACATAGTATTTCATCACGACGTAATTTCTGTGTTAATTCGTCAATGTGAGGGAGCGAGGGATGCAGTAAAGAAGTAATAGTGCATCGGAAAGGATATACTCGTATCCCAAAAGAAAATCCTGTCGTTTCCATAGAAACATTAATCGATTTAGAAGGAGAAGTCATAGAACCCATAGTATTTCATACCGACGCAATTTCTGTGTTAATTCGTCAATGTGAGGGAGCGAGGGATGCAGCAAAGAAGGAATAGTGCATCGGAAAGGATATACTCGTATCCCAAAAGAAAATCCTGTCGATTCCACAGAAACGTTACTCGATTTAGAAGGAGAAGTCATAGAACACATAGTATTTCGTACCGACGCAATTTCTGTGTTAATTCGTCAATGTGAGGGAGCGAGGGATGCAGTAAAGAAGGAGTAGTGCATCGGAAAGGAGATAGTCGTATCGCAAAAGAAAATCCTTTCGTTTCCATAGAAACGTTACTCGATTTAGAAGGAGATGTCATAGAATCCATAGTATTTCATAGCGACAAAGCTTCTGTGTTAATTCGTCAATGTGAGGGAGCGAGGGATGCAGTAAAGAAGGAATAGTGCATCTGAAAGGATATACTAGTATCCCAAAAGAAAATCCTGTCGTTTCCATAGAAACATTAATCGATTTAGAAGGAGAAGTCATAGAACCCATAGTATTTCATACCGACGCAATTTCTGTGTTAATTCGTCAATGTGAGGGAGCGAGGGATGCAGTAAAGAAGGAATAGTGCATCGGAAAGGAGTTACCCGTATCCCAAAAGAAAATCTTGTCGTTTCCATAGAAACGTTACTCGATTCAGAAGGAGATGTCATAGAATCCACAGTATTTCATAGCGACGCAATTTCTGTGTTAATTCGTCAATGTGAGGGAGCGAGGGATGCAGTAAAGAAGGAATAGTGCATCGGAAAGGATATACTCGTATCCCAAAGGAAAATCCTGTCGTTTCCATAGAAACGTTACTCGATTTAGAAGGAGATGTCATGGAACCCATAGTATTTCATAGCGACGCAATTTCTGTATTAATTCGTCAATGTGAGGGAGCGAGGGATGCAGTCAAGAAGGAATAGTGCATCGGAAAGGAGATAGTCGTATCGCAAAAGAAAATCCGTTCGTTTCCATAGAAACGTTACTCGATTTAGAAGGAAATGTCATAGAATCCATAGTATTTCATAGCGACAAAATTTCTGTGTTAATTCGTCAATGTGAGGGAGCGAGGGATGCAGTAAAGAAGGAATAGTGCATCGGAAAGGATATACTAGTATCCCAAAAGAAAATCCTGTCGTTTCCACAGAAACGTTACTCGATTTAGAAGGAGAAGTCATAGAAACCATAATATTCCACAGCGACGCAATTTCTGTGTTAATTCGTCGATATGAGGGAGCGAGGGATGCAGTAAAGAAGGAATAGTGCATCAGAAAGGAGATACTCGTATCCCAAAAGAAAATACTGTGTTTTCCATAGAAACGTTACTCGATTTAGAAGGAGATGTCATAGAATCCATAGTATTTCATAGCGACGCAATTTCTGTGTTAATTCGTCAATGTGAGGGAGCGAGGGATGCAGTAAAGAAGGAATAGTGCATCAGAAAGGAGATACTCGTATCCCAAAAGAAAATCCTGTCGGTTCCATAGAAATTTACTCGATTTAGAAGGAGAAGTCATAGAACCTATAGTATTTCATAACGACGCAATTTCTGTGTTAATTCGTCAATGTGAGGGAGTGAGGGATGCAGTAAAGAAGGAATAGTGCATCGGAAAGGAGATACTCGTATCCCAAAAGATAATCCTTTCGTTTCCATAGAAACGTTACCCGATTTAGAAGGAGAAGTCATAGAAACCATAATATTCCACAGCGACGCAATTTCTGTGTTAATTCGTCGATGTGAGGGAGCGAGGGATGCAGTAAAGAAAGAATAGTCCATCGGAAAGGAGATACCCGTATCCCAAAAGAAGATCCTGTCGTTTCCATAGAAACGTTACTCGATTTAGAAGACGATGTCATAGAATCCATAGTATTTCATAGCGACGCAATTTCTGTGTTAATTCGTCAATGTGAGGGAGCGAGCGATGCAGTAAAGAAGGAATAGTGCATCGGAAAGGATATACTCGTATCCCAAAAGAAAATCCTGTCGTTTCCATAGAAACGTTACTCGATTTAGAAGGAGAAGTCATAGAAACCATAATATTCCACAGCGACGCAATTTCTGTGTTAATTCGTCGATGTGAGGAAGCGAGGGATGCAGTAAACAACGAATAGTGCATCGGAAAGGAGATACCCGTATCCCAAAAGAAAATCCTTTCGTTTAAATAAAAACGTTACTCGATTTAGAAGGAGAAGTCATAGAACCCATAGTATTTCATAACGACGCAATTTCTGCGTTAATTCGTCAATGTGAGGGAGCGGGGGATGCAGCAAAGAAGGAATAGTGCATCGGAAAGGAGATAGTCGTATCCCAAAGGAAAATCCTTTCGTTTCCATATAAAAGTTAATCGATTTAGAAGGAGATGTCATAGAACCCACAGTATTTCATAGCGACGCAATTTCTGTGCTAATTTGTCTATGTGAAGGAGCGAGGGATGCAGTAAAGGTGGAATAGTGCATCGGAAAGGAGATACTCGTATCCCAAAAGAAAATCCGGTAGTTCCCATAAAAACGTTACTCGATTTTAGAAGGGGAAGTCATAGTACCCATAGTATTTCATACCGACGCAATTTCTGTGTTAATTCGTCAATGTGAGGGAGCGAGGGATGCAGTAACGAAGGCATAGTGCATAGGAAAGGAGATACTCGTATCCCAAAAGAAAATCCTGTCGTTTCCATGGAAACGTTATTCGATTTAGACGGAGATGTCATAGAACCCATAGCGACCCAATTTCTGTGTTAATTCGTCAATGTGAGGCAGCGAGGGATGCAGTAAAGGAGGAATAGTGCATCGGAAAGGAGATACTCGTATCCCAAAAGAAAATCCTGTCGTTTCCAAAGAAACGTTACTCGATTTGGAAGGAGAAGTCATAGAACACATAGTATTTCATAGCGAAGCAATTTCTGAGTTAATTCGTCAATGTGAGGGAGCGAGGGATGCAGTAAAGAAGGAATAGTGCATCGGAAAGGAGATACTCGTATCCACAAAAGAAAATCCTGTCGTTTCCATAGAAACGTTACTCGATTTAGAAGGAGAAGTCATAGAAACCATAATATTCCACAGCGACGCAATTTCTGTGTTAATTCGTCGATGTGAGGGAGCGAGGGATGCAGTAAAGAAGGAATAGTGCATCGGAAAGGAGTTACCCGTATCCCAAAAGAAAATCTTGTCGTTTCCATAGAAACGTTACTCGATTTAGAAGGAGATGTCATAGAATCCATAGTATTTCATAGCGACAAAATTTCTGTGTTAATTCGTCAATGTGAGGGAGCGAGGGACGCAGTAAAGAAGGAATAGTGCATCGGAAAGGATATACTAGTATCCCAAAAGAAAATCCTGTCGTTTCCACAGAAACGTTACTCGATTTAGAAGGAGAAGTCATAGAAACCATAATATTCCACAGCGACGCAATTTGTGTGTTAATTCGTCGATGTGAGGGAGCGAGGGATGCAGTAAAGAAGGAATAGTGCATCAGAAAGGAGATACTCGTATCCCAAAAGAAAATACTGTGTTTCCCATAGAAACGTTACTCGATTTAGAAGGAGATGTCATAGAATCCATAGTATTTCATAGCGACGCAATTTCTGTGTTAATTCGTCAATGTGAGGGAGCGAGGGATGCAGTAAAGAAGAAATAGTGCATCACAAAGGAGATCCTCGTATCCCAAAAGAAAATCCTGTCGATTCCATAGAAATTTACTCGATTAAGAAGGAGAAGTCATAGAACCTAGAGTATTTCATAACGACGCAATTTCTGTGTTAATTCGTCAATGTGAGGGAGTGAGGGATGCAGTAAAGAAGGAATAGTGCATCGGAAAGGAGATACTCGTATCCCAAAAGATAATCCTTTCGTTTCCATAGAAACGTTACTCGATTTAGAAGGAGAAGTCATAGAAACCATAATATTCCACAGCGACGCAATTTCTGTGTTAATTCGTCGATGTGAGGGAGCGAGGGATGCAGTAAAGAAGGAATAGTCCATCGGAAAGGAGATACCCGTATCCCAAAAGAAAATCCTGTCGTTTCCATAGAAACGTTACTCGATTTAGAAGGAGATGTCATAGAATCCATAGTATTTCATAGCGACGCAATTTCTGTGTTAATTCGTCAATGTGAGGGAGCGAGGGATGCAGTAAAGAAGGAATAGTGCATCGGAAAGGATATACTCGTATCCCAAAAGAAAATCCTGTCGTTTCCATAGAAACGTTACTCGATTTAGAAGGAGAAGTCATAGAAACCATAATATTCCACAGCGACGCAATTTCTGTGTTAATTCGTCGATGTGAGGGAGCGAGGGATGCAGTAAAGAAGGAATAGTGCATCGGAAAGGAGATACTCGTATCCACAAAAGAAAATCCTGTCGTTTCCATAGAAACGTTACTCGGTTTAGAAGGAGAAGTCATAGAAACCATAATATTCCACAGCGACGCAATTTCTGTGTTAATTCGTCGATGTGAGGGAGCGAGGGATGCAGTAAAGAAGGAATAGTGCATCAGAAAGGAGATACTCGTATCCCAAAAGAAAATCCTGTCGATTCCATAGAAACGCTACTCGATTTAGAAGGAGAAGTCATAGAACCCATTGTATTTCATAACGACGCAATTTCTGCGTTAATTCGTCAATGTGAGGGAGCGGGGGATGCAGCAAAGAAGGAATAGTGCATCGGAAAGGAGATAGTCGTATCCCAAAGGAAAATCCTTTCGTTTCCATATAAAAGTTAATCGATTTAGAAGGAGATGTCATAGAACCCACAGTATTTCATAGCGACGCAATTTCTGTGCTAATTTGTCTATGTGAAGGAGCGAGGGATGCAGTAAAGATGGAATAGTGCATCGGAAAGGAGATACTCGTATCCCAAAAGAAAATCCTGTCGTTTCCATAGAAACGTTACTCGATTTAGAAGGAGATGTCATAGAATCCATAGTATGTCATAGCGACCCAATTTCTGTGTTAATTCGCCAATGTGAGGGAGCGAGGGATGCAGTAAAGAAGGAATAGTGCATCGGAAATGATATACTCGTATCCCAAAAGAAAATCCTGTCGTTTCCATAGAAACGTTACTCGATTTAGAAGGAGAAGTCATCGAACCCATAGGCCGGCCGTAGTAGCCGTGCGGTTCTAGGCGCTACAGTCTGGAACCGAACAACCGCTACGGTCACAGGTTCGAATCCTGCCTTGGGCATGGATGTGTGTGATGTCCTTAGGTTAGTTAGGTTTAATTAGTTCTAAGTTCTAGGCGACTCATGACCTCAGAAGTTAAGTCGCATAGTGCTCAGAACCATTTGAGACATAGAACCCATAGTATTTCATAACGACGCAATTTCTGTGTTAATTCGTCGATGTGAGGGAGCGAGGGATGCAGTAAAGAAGGAATAGTCCATCGGAAAGGAGATATCCGTATCCCAAAAGAAAATCCTGTGTTTTCCATAGAAACGTTACTCGATTTAGAAGGAGATGCCATAGAATCCATAGTATTTCATAGCGACGCAATTTCTGTGTTAATTCGTCAATGTGAGGGAGCGAGGGATGCAGTAAAGAAGGAATAGTGCATCAGAAAGGAGATACTCGTATCCCAAAAGAAAATCCTGTCGATTCCATAGAAACGCTACTCGATTTAGAAGGAGAAGTCATAGAACCCATTGTATTTCATAACGACGCAATTTCTGCGTTAATTCGTCAATGTGAGGGAGCGGGGGATGCAGCAAAGAAGGAATAGTGCATCGGAAAGGAGATAGTCGTATCCCAAAGGAAAATCCTTTCGTTTCCATATAAAAGTTAATCGATTTAGAAGGAGATGTCATAGAACCCACAGTATTTCATAGCGACGCAATTTCTGTGCTAATTTGTCTATGTGAAGGAGCGAGGGATGCAGTAAAGATGGAATAGTGCATCGGAAAGGAGATACTCGTATCCCAAAAGAAAATCCGGTAGTTCCCATAGAAACGTTACTCGATTTTAGAAGGGGAAGTCATAGTACCCATAGTATTTCATACCGACGCAATTTCTGTGTTAATTCGTCAATGTGAGGGAGCGAGGGATGCAGTAACGAAGGCATAGTGCATAGGAAAGGAGATACTCGTATCCCAAAAGAAAATGCTGTCGTTTCCATGGAAACGTTATTCGATTTAGACGGAGATGTCATAGAACCCATAGCGACCCAATTTCTGTGTTAATTCGTCAATGTGAGGCAGCGAGGGATGCAGTAAAGGAGGAATAGTGCATCGGAAAGGAGATACTCGTATCCCAAAAGAAAATCCTGTCGTTTCCAAAGAAACGTTACTCGATTTGGAAGGAGAAGTCATAGAACACATAGTATTTCATAGCGAAGCAATTTCTGAGTTAATTCGTCAATGTGAGGGAGCGAGGGATGCAGTAAAGAAGGAATAGTGCATCGGAAAGGAGATACTCGTATCCACAAAAGAAAATCCTGTCGTTTCCATAGAAACGTTACTCGGTTTAGAAGGAGAAGTCATAGAAACCATAATATTCCACAGCGACGCAATTTCTGTGTTAATTCGTCGATGTGAGGGAGCGAGGGATGCAGTAAAGAAGGAATAGTGCATCGGAAAGGAGTTACCCGTATCCCAAAAGAAAATCTTGTCGTTTCCATAGAAACGTTACTCGATTTAGAAGGAGATGTCATAGAATCCATAGTATTTCATAGCGACAAAATTTCTGTGTTAATTCGTCAATGTGAGGGAGCGAGGGATGCAGTAAAGAAGGAATAGTGCATCGGAAAGGATATACTAGTATCCCAAAAGAAAATCCTGTCGTTTCCACAGAAACGTTACTCGATTTAGAAGGAGAAGTCATAGAAACCATAATATTCCACAACGACGCAATTTCTGTGTTAATTCGTCGATGTGAGGGAGCGAGGGATGCAGTAAAGAAGGAATAGTCCATCGGAAAGGAGATACCCGTATCCCCAAAGAAAATCCTGTCGTTTCCATAGAAACGTTACTCGATTTAGAAGGAGATGTCATAGAATCCATAGTATTTCATAGCGCCGCTATTTCTGTGTTAATTCGTCAATGTGAGGGACCGAGGGATGCAGTAAAGAAGGAATAGTGCATCGGAATGGAGATACTGGTATCCCAAAAGAAAATCCTGTCGATTCCATAGAAACGTTACTCGATTTAGAAGGAGAAGTCATAGAACACATAGTATTTCATACCGACGCAATTTCTGTGTTAATTCGTCAATGTGAGGGAGCTAGGGATAAAGTAAAGAAGGAATAGTGCACCGGAAAGGACATAGTCGTATCCCAAAAGAAATTCCTTTCGTTTCCATAGAAACGTTACTCGATTTAGAAGGAGAAGTCATAGAAACCATAATATTCCACAGCGACGCAATTTCTGTGTTAATTCGTCGATGTGAGGGAGCGACGGATGCAGTAAACAAGGAATAGTGCATCGGAAAGGAGATACCCGTATCCCAAACGAAAATCCTTTCGTTTCCATAGAAACGTTACTCGATTTAGAAGGAGAAGTCATAGAACAAATAGTATTTCATACCGACGCAATTTCTGTGTTAATTCGTCAATGTGAGGGAGCGAGGGATGCAGTAAAGAAGGAATAGTGCATCGGAAAGGATATACTCGTATCCCAAAAGAAAATCCTGTCTTTTCCATAGAAACGTTACTCGATTTAGAAGGAGAAGTCATAGAAACCATAATATTCCACAGCGACGCAATTTCTGTGTTAATTCGTCGGTGTGAGGGAGCGAGGGATGCAGTAAAGAAGGAATAGTGCGTCAGAAAGGAGATACTCGTATCCCAAAAGAAAATACAGTGCTTTCCATAAAAACGTTACTCGATTTAGAAGGAGATGACATAGAATCCATAGTATTTCATAGCGACGCAATTTCTGTGTTAATTCGTCAATGTGAGGGAGGGAGGGATGCAGTAAAGAAGGAATAGTGCATCAGAAAGGAGATACTCGTATCCCAAAAGAAAATCCTGTGTTTTCCATAGAAACGTTACTCAATTTAGAAGGAGATGTCATAGAATCCATAGTATTTCATAGCGACGCAATTTCTGTGTTAATTCGTCAATGTAAGGGAGCGAGGGATGCAGTAAAGAAGGAATAGTGCATCGGAAAGGAGATACTCGTATCCCAAAAGAAAATCCTGTCGTTTCCATAGAAACGTTACTCGATTTAAAAGGAGAAGTCATAGAAACCATAATATTCCACAGCGACGGAATTTCTGTGTTAATTCGTCGATGTGAGGGAGCGAGGGATGCAGTAAAGAAGGAATAGTGCATCGGAAAGGAGATACTCGTATCCCAAAAGAAAATCCTGTCGTTTCCATAGAAACGTCTCTAGATTTGGAAGGAGAAGTCATAGAACCCATAGTATTTCATAGCGATGCAATTTCTGTGTTAATTCGTCAATGTAAGGGAGCGAGGGATGCAGTAAAGAAGGAATAGTGCATCGGAAAGGAGATACTCATATCCCCAAAGAAAATCCTGTCGTTTCCATAGAAACGTTACTCGATTTTGTTAGAGATGTCATAGAACCCATTGTATTTCAGAGCGACGCAATTTCTGTGTTAATTCGTCAATGTGAGGGAGCGAGGGATGCAGTAAACAAGGAATATGCATCGGAAAGCAGATACTCGTATGCCAAAAGATAATCCTGTCGTTTCCATAGCAACGTTACTTGATTTAGAAGGAGATGTCATAGAACCCATAGTATTTCGTAGCGACGCAATTTCTGTGTTAATTCGTAAATGTGAGGGAGCGAGGGATGCAGTAAAGAAGGAATAGTGCATCGGAAAGGAGATACTCGTATCCCAAAAGAAAATCCTGTCGTTTCCATAGAAACGTCTCTAGATTTGGAAGGAGAAGTCATAGAACCCATAGTATTTCATAGCGATGCAATTTCTGTGTTAATTCGTCAATGTGAGGGAGTGACGGATGCACTAAAGAAGGAATAGCGCATCGGAAAGGAGATACTCGTATCCCAAAAGAAAATCTTGTCGTTTCCATAGAAACGTTTCTCGATTGAGAAGGAGATGTCATTGAACCCATAGTATTTCAGAGCGACGCAATTTCTGTGTTAATTCGTCAATGTAAGGGAGCGAGGGATGCAGTAAAGAAGGAATAGTGCATCAGAAAGGATATACTCGTATCCCAAAAGAAAATCCTGTCGTTTCCATAGAAACGTTACTCGATTTACAAGGAGAAGTCATAGAAACCATAATATTCCACAGCGACGGAATTTCTGTGTTAATTCGTCGATGTGAGGGAGCGAGGGATGCAGTAAAGAAGGGATAATGCATCTCAAAGCCGATACCCGTATCCCAAATAAAAATCTTGTCGTTTCCATAGAAACGTTACTCGATTTAGAAGGAGATGTCATAGAATCCGTAGTATTTCATAGCGACGCAATTTCTGACTTAATTCGTCAATGTGAGGGAGCGAGGGATGCAGTAAAGAAGGAATAGTGCATCGGAAAGGATATACTCGTATCCCAAAAGAAAATCCTGTCGTTTCCATATAAACGTCACCCCATTTAGAAGAAGAAGTCATAGAACCCATAGTATTTCATAGCACCGCTATTTCTGTGTTAATTCGTCAATGTGAGGGATAGAAGGATGCAGTAAAGAAGGAATAGTGCATCGGAAAGGAGATACTCGTATTCCAAAACAAAATACTGTCGTTTCCACAGAAACATTACCAGATTTAGAAGGAGAAGTCATAGAACACATAATATTTCATACCGACACAATTTCTGTGTGAATTTGTCAATGTGAGGGGGCGAGCGATTCAGTAAAGAAGGAATAGTGCATCGGAAAGGAGATAATCGTATCCCAAAAGAAAATCCTTTCGTTTCCATAGAAACGTTACTCGATTTAGAAGGAGAAGTCATAGAACACATAGTATTTCATAGCACCGCTATTTCTGTGTTAATTCGTCACTGTGAGGGAGCGAGGGTTGCAGTAAAGAAGGAATAGTGCATAGGAAAGGAGATACTCGTATCCCAAAAGAAAAGCCTGTCGTTTCCATAGAAACGGTACTCGATTAGAAGGAAATGTCATAGAAGTCATAGTATTTCATAGCGCTTCAATTTCTGTGACTATTCGTCAATCTGAGGGAGCGAGGGATGCAGTAAAGCAGCAATAGTGCGTCGGAAAGGAGATACTCGTATCCCAAAAGAAAATCCTGTCGTTTCCATAGAAACATTACTCGATTTAGAAGGAGAAGTCATAGAACCCATAGTATTTCATAGCGCTTCAATTTCTATGATAATTCATTATGTGAGGGAGCGAGGGATGTAGTAAAGAAGGAATAGTGCACCGGAAAGGAGATACTCCTATCCCACAAGAATATCCTGTCGTTTGCATAGAAACGTTACTCGATTAAGAAGGAGATGTCATAGAACCCACAGTATTTCATAGCGACGCAATTTCTGTGTTAATTCGTCAATGTGAGGGAGCGATTGATGCAGTAAAGAAGGAATAGTGCATAGGAAAGGTGATACTTGTATCCCAAATGAAAATCTTGTCGTTTCCATGGGAGCGTTATTCGATTTAGAAGGAGATGTCAAAGAACACATAGTATATCATAGCGACCCAATTTCTGTGTTAATTCGTCAATGTGAGGGAGTGAGGGATGCAGTAAAGAAGGAATAGTGCATCGGAAAGGAGATACTCGTATCCCAAAAGAACATCCTGTCGTTTCCATAGAAACGTTACTCGATTTAGGAGGAGATGTCATAAAACCCATAGAATTTCATAGGGCCGCAATTTCCGTGTTAATTCTTGAATGTGAGGGAGCGAGGGATGCAGTAAAGAAGGAGTTGTGCATCGGAAAGAAGATAGTGGTATCCCAAAAGAAAATCCTGTCGTTTCCATGGAAACGTTATTCGATTTAGAAGGAGATGTCAAAGAACACATAGTATTTCATAGCGACCCAATTTCTGTGTTAATTCGTCAATGTGACGGAGTGAGGGATGCAGTAAAGAAGGAATAGTGCATCGGAAAGGAGACACTCGTAACCCAAAAGAAAATCCTGTGGTTTCCATAGAAACGTTACTCGATTTTAGAAGGGGAAGCCATAGTACCCATAGTATTTCATATCGACGTAATTTCTTTGTTAATTCGTCAATGTGGGCGAGCGAGGAATTCAGTAAAGAAGGAATAGTGCATCGCAAAGGAGATACTCGTATCCCAAAGGAAAATCCTTTCGTTTCCATATAAAAGTTAATCGATTTAGAAGGAGATGTCATAGAACCCACAGTATTTCATAGTGACGCAATTTCTGTGTTAATTTGTCTATGTGAAGGAGCGAGGGATGCAGTAAAGATGGAATAGTGCATCGGAAAGGAGATACTCGTATCCCAAAAGAAAATCCGGTAGTTCCCATAGAAACGTTACTCGATTTTAGAAGGGGAAGTCATAGTACCCATAGTATTTCATACCGACGCAATTTCTGTGTTAATTCGTCAATGTGAGGGAGCGAGGGATGCAGTAACGAAGGAATAGTGCATAGGAAAGGAGATACTCGTATCCCAAAAGAAAATCCTGTCGTTTCCATGGAAACGTTATTCCATTTAGAAGGAGATGTCATAGAACACATAGCGACACAATTTCTGTGTTAATTCGTCAATGTGAGGGAGCGAGGGATGCAGTCAAGAAAGAATAGTGCATCGGAAAGGAGATACTCGTATCCCAAAAGAAAATCCTGTCGTTTCCATAGAAACGTTACTCGGTTTGGAAAGAGAAGTCATAGAACCCATAGTATTTCATAGCGACGCAATTTCTGTGATAATTCGTCAATGTGAGGGAGCGAGGGATGCAGTAAAGGAGGAATAGTGCATCGAAAAGGAGATACTCGTATCCCAAAAGAAAATCCTGTCGTTTCCATAGAAACGTTACTCGATTTGCAAGCAGAAGTCATAGAACACATAGTATTTCATAGCGACGCAATTTCTGTGTTAATTCGTCAATGCGAGGGAGCGAGGGATGCAGTAAAGAAGGAATAGTGCATCGGAAAGGAGATACTCGTATCCCAAAAGAAAATCCTGTCGTTTCCAAAGAAACGTTACTCGATTTGGATGGAGAAGTCATAGAACACATAGTATTTCATAGCGAAGCAATTTCTGTGTTAATTCGTCAATGTGAGGGAGCGAGGGATGCAGTAAAGAAGGAATAGTGCATCGGAAAGGAGATACTCATATCCGAAAAGAAAATCCTGTCGTTTCCATAGAAACGTTACTCGATTTTGTTAGAGATGTCATAGAACCCATTGTATTTCACAGCGACGCAATTTCTGTGTTAATTCGTCAATGTGAGGGAGCGAGGGATGCAGTAAACAAGGAATATGCATCGGAAAGCAGATACTCGTAGGCCAAAAGATAATCCTGTCGTTTCCATAGCAACGTTACTTGGTTTAGAAGGAGATGTCATAGAACCCATAGTATTTCGTAGCGACGCAATTTCTGTGTTAATTCGTAAATGTGAGGGAGCGAGGGATGCAGTAAAGAAGGAATAGTGCATCGGAAAGGAGATACTCGTATCCCAAAAGAAAATCTTGTCGTTTCCATAGAAACGTTACTCGATTGAGAAGGAGATGTCATTGAACCCATAGTATTTCAGAGCGACGCAATTTCTGTGTTAATTCGTCAATGTAAGGGAGCGAGGGATGCAGTAAAGAAGGAATAGTGCATCAGAAAGGAGATACTCGTATCCCAAAAGAAAATCCTGTCGTTTCCATAGAAACGTTACTCGATTTACAAGGAGAAGTCATAGAAACCATAATATTCCACAGCGACGGAATTTCTGTGTTAATTCGACGATGTGAGGGAGCGAGGGATGCAGTAAAGAAGGAATAGTGCATCTCAAAGGAGATACCCGTATCCCAAATGAAAATCTTGTCGTTTCCATAGAAACGTTACTCGATTTAGAAGGAGATGTCATAGAATCCATAGTATTTCATAGCGACGCAATTTCTGACTTAATTCATCAATGTGAGGGAGCGAGGTATGCAGTAAAGAAGGAATAGTGCATCGGAAAGGATATACTCGTATCCCAAAAGAAAATCCTGTCGTTTCCATATAAACGTCACCCCATTTAGAAGAAGAAGTCATAGAACCCATAGTATTTCATAGCGACGCAATATCTGTGTTAATTCTTCAATGTGAGGGATCGAAGGATGCAGTAAAGAAGGAATAGTGCATCGGAAAGGAGATACTCGTATTCCAAAACAAAATACTGTCGTTTCCATAGAAACTTTATTCGATTTAGAAGGAGAAGTCATAGAACCCATAGTATTTCATAGCGCTTCAATTTCTGTGATAATTCGTTATGTGAGGGAGCGAGGGATGCAGTAAAGAAGGGACAGTGCATCGGAAAGGAGATACTCCTATCCCAAAAGAATATCCTGTCGTTTGCATAGAAACGTTACTCGATTAAGGAGGAGATGTCATAGAACCCACAGTATTTCATAGCGACGCAATTTCTGTGTTAATTCGTCAATGTGAGGGAGCGAGGGATGCAATAAGGAAGGAATAGTGCATCGGAATGAAGATAGTCTTATCCCAAAAGAAAATCCTGTCATTTCCATAGAAACGTTACTCGATTTAGAAGAAGTAGTCATAGAACCCATAGTATTTCATAGCGACGCCATTTCTGTTTTAATGCGTCAATGTGAGTGAGCGAGGGATGCAGTAAAGCAGCAATAGTGCATAGGAAAGGAGATACTCGTATCCCGAAAGAAAATCCTGTCGTTTCCATAGTAACATTACTCGATTTAGAAGGAGAAGTCATAGAACCCATAGTATTTCATAGCGCTTCAATTTCTATGATAATTCATTATGTGAGGGAGCGAGGGATGTAGTAAAGAAGGAATAGTGCACCGGAAAGGAGATACTCCTATCCCACAAGAATATCCTGTCGTTTGCATAGAAACGTTACTCGATTAAGAAGGAGATGTCATAGAACCCACAGTATTTCATAGCGACGCAATTTCTGTGTTAATTCGTCAATGTGAGGGAGCGATTGATGCGGTAAAGAAGGAATAGTGCATAGGAAAGGTGATACTTGTATCCCAAATGAAAATCTTGTCGTTTCCATGGGAGCGTTATTCGATTTAGAAGGAGATGTCAAAGAACACATAGTATTTCATAGCGACCCAATTTCTGTGTTAATTCGTCAATGTGAGGGAGTGAGGGATGCAGTAAAGAAGGAATAGTGCATCGGAAAGGAGATACTCGTATCCCAAAAGAACATCCTGTCGTTTCCATAGAAACGTTACTCGATTTAGAAGGAGATGTCATAAAACCCATAGAATTTCATAGAGCCGCAATTTCCGTGTTAATTCTTGAATGTGAGGGAGCGAGGGATGCAGTAAAGAAGGAGTTGTGCATCGGAAAGAAGACAGTGGTATCCCAAAAGAAAATCCTGTCGTTTCCATGGAAACGTTATTCGATTTAGAAGGAGATGTCAAAGAACACATAGTATTTCATAGCGACCCAATTTCTGTGTTAATTCGTCAATGTGACGGAGTGAGGGATGCAGTAAAGAAGGAATAGTGCATCGGAAAGGAGACACTCGTAACCCAAAAGAAAATCCGGTGGTTTCCATAGAAACGTTACTCGATTTTAGAAGGGGAAGCCATAGTACCCATAGTATTTCATATCGACGTAATTTCTTTGTTAATTCGTCAATGTGGGCGAGCGAGGAATTCAGTAAAGAAGGAATAGTGCATCGCAAAGGAGATACTCGTATCCCAAAGGAAAATCCTTTCGTTTCCATATAAAAGTTAATCGATTTAGAAGGAGAAGTCATAGAACCCATAGTATTTCATAACGACGCAATTTCTGTGTTAATTCGTCAATGTGACGGAGTGAGGGATGCAGTAAAGAAGGAATAGTGCATCGGAAAGGAGATACTCGTATCCCAAAAGAAAATCCTCTCGTTTCCATAGAAACGTTACTCGATTTAGAAGGAGAAGTCATAGAAACCATAATATTCCACAGCGACGCAATTTCTGTGTTAATTCGTCGATGTGAGGGAGCGAGGGATGCAGTAAAGAAGGAATAGTCCATCGGAAAGGAGATACCCGTATCCCAAAAGAAAATCCTGTGTTTTCCATAGAAACGTTACTCGATTTAGAAGGAGATGTCATAGAATCCATAGTGTTTCATAGCGACGCAATTTCTGTGTTAATTCGTCAATGTGAGGGACCGAGGGATGCAGTAAAGAAGGAATAGTGCATCAGAAAGGAGGTACTCGTATCCCAAAAGAAAATCCTGTCGATTCCATAAAAACGCTACTCGATTTAGAAGGAGAAGTCATAGAACCCATAGTATTTCATAACAACGCAATTTCTGTGTTAATTCGTCAATGTGAGGGAGCAAGGGATAAAATAAGGAAGGAATAGTGCATCGGAAAGGAGATAGTCGTATCCCAAAAGAAAATCCTTTCGTTTCCATAGAAACGTTACTCGATTTAGAAGGAGAAGTCATAGAGACCATAATATTCCACACCGACGCAATTTCTGTGTTAATTCGTCGATGTGAGGGAGCGAGGGATGCAGTAAACAAGGAATAGTGCATCGGAAAGGAGATACCCGTATCCCAAAAGAAAATCCTTTCGTTTCCATAGAAACGTTACTCGATTTAGATGAAGTAGTCATAGAACACATAGTATTTCATAGCGACGCAATTTCTGTGTTAATTCGTCAATGTGAGGGAGCGAGGGATGCAGTAAAGAAGGAATAGTGCATCGGAAAGGATATACTCGTATTCCAAAAGAAAATCCTGTCGTTTCCATAGAAACGTTACTCGATTTAGAAGGAGAAGTCATAGAACACATAGTGTTTCATACCGACGCAATTTCTGTGCTAATTCGTCAATGTGAGGGAGCGAGGGATGCAGTAAAGAAGGAATAGTGCATCGGAAAGGATATACTCGTATCCCAAAAGTAAATCCTGTCGTTTCCATAGATACGTTACTCGATTTAGAAGGAGAAGTCATAGAAACCATAATATTCCACAGCGACGCAATTTCTGTGTTAATTCGTCGATGTGAGGGAGCGAGGGATGCAGTAAAGAAGGAATAGTGCATCGGAAAGGAGATACCCGTATCCCAAAAGAAAATCCTGTCGTTTCCATAGAAACGTTACTCGATTTAGAAGGAGAAGTCATAGAACACATAGTATTTCATAGCGCCGCTATTTCTGTGTTAATTCGTCATTGTGAGGGAGCGAGGGATGCAGTAAAGAAGGAATAGTGCATCGGAAAGGATATAGTCGTATCACAAAAGAAAATCCTGTCGTTTCCATAGAAACGTTGCTCGATTTAGACGGAGAAGTCATAGAACACATAGTATTTCATACCGACGCAATTTCTGTGTTAATTCGTCAATGTGAGGGAGCGAGGGATGCAGTAAAGAAGGAATATTGCATCGGAAAGGAGATAGACGTATCCCAAAAGAAAATTCCGTCGTTTCCATAGAAACGTTACTCGATTAAAAGGAGAAGTCATAGAACACATAGTATTTCATACCGACGCATTTTCTGTGTTAATTCGTCAATGTGAGGGAGCAAGGGATGCAGTAAAGAAGGAATAGTGCATCGGAAAGGATATACTCGTATCCCAAAAGAAAATCCTGTCGTTTCCATAGAAACGTTTCTCGATTTAGAAGGAGAAGTCATAGAAACCATAATATTCCACAGCGACGCAATTTCTGTGTTAATTCTTCGATGTGAGGGAGCGAGGGATGCAGTAAAGAAGGAATAGTGCATCAGAAAGGAGATACTCGTATCCCAAAAGAAAATACTGTGTTTTCCATAGAAACGTTACTCGATTTAGAAGGAGATGACATAGAATCCATAGTATTTCATAGCGACGCAATTTCTGTGTTAATTCGTCAATGTGAGGGAGCGAGGGATGCAGTAAAGAAGGAATAGTGCATCAGAAAGGAGATACTCGTATCCCAAAACAAAATCCTGTCGATTCCATAGGAACGTTACTCGATTTAGAAGGAGAAGTCATAGAACCCGTTGGCGCTACAGTCTGGAACCGAGCGACCGCTACGGTCACAGATTCGAATCCTGCCTTGGGCATGGATGTGTGTGATGTCCTTAGGTTAGTTAGGCTTAATTAGTTCTAAATTCTAGGCGACTGATGACCTCAGAAGTTAAGTCGCATAGTGCTCAGAGCCATTTGAGCCATAGAACACATAGTATTTCATAACGACGCAATTTCTGTGTTAATTCGTCAATGTGAGGGAGCGAGGGATGCAGTAAAGAAGGAATAGTGCATCGGAAAGGATATACTCGTATCCCAAAAGAAAATCCTGTCGTTTCCATAGAAACGTTACTCGATTTAGAAGGAGAAGTCATAGAACACATAGTATTTCATACCGACGCAATTTCTGTGTTAATTCGTCAATGTGAGGGAGCGAGGGATGCAGTAAAGAGGGAATAGTGCATCGAAAGGAGATAGTCGTATCCCAAAAGAAAATCCTTTCGTTTCCATAGAAACGTTACTCGATTTAGAAGGAGATGTCATAGAACACATAGTATTTCATAGCGCCGCTATTTCTGTGTTAATTCGTCACTGTGGGGGAGCGATTGATGCAGTAAAGAAGGAATAGTGCATCAGAAAGGAGATACTCGTATCCCAAAAGAA